>NC_054707.1:6281831-6367270 GCF_016097555.1 Gigantopelta aegis
CCAAATAAAGATCAATACAAGATTGAACAAACTGCACTACACAAAAAGAACTCGAACTAGAGTCTAAAGTCTTGGATAAAAGCAGGAGCAATAGAAGACTTTGGTACCATAAGTTTAAGAATGAAGGAATGGGCATTCTGAGAGTACTGCTAAAGCAATACATGTCTCCTACCGGATCTAACAGACTTTAGTATCTCTTAGATTCAAGGGCCATAACTCTGTCAAACTTTATTTATAACAGTATATGATAAAAGCTGTACACAAAATTTCAGCTCAATATCTTGAGGCAATATATAAATAACATTTCTTTTTTTAAAGTCTGAAAAAAAAAAGTTTGTATCTTCAAAGTTCAAGGGCTATGACTGACAAAAATCAATAAATCGCCATTAAAGTCAAACTTGATCTGTAACAGTACATCATAAAGCTATACACAAAAGGTAAGCGCAATATCTTGAGCCATTGCAACAAATCAAAAGTCTGGAAAACTGTGGGACAGATGGACAGACAGAATGACAAGACAGACAGAAGGATGGAGACCAATCCAATAGTCCCCTCTGGTTGGACCAGTAAGGTACTAAAAAAGGTGATCATTTGACTGGAAACAGGTTACCTATGATAATGTAGAAAATTCTGAACACTGACTGGTTGATGGGGATATCTAGATAAAACTCATGGAATAATACAGGAGATGCTGCAGTGATGTCGGCTTACAGTATGACCCCACCCCACATTTTAAAAATATTTAAAAAATAAATTTGTCTAAATATTGCCATATCATAGTGAAATAACACAAGACTCCTATCTTATTTCCAATGTGTATTAAATGTATTTACATATAAATAATATGTATTGTGATTCATGTCACACTGGTTGTATCAATGTTCTTAAAGTTTTCTCAGCTACTGCTGAATCGATGGCACAATTCACTGTCATTGTAATCCGTCAGATAGTTTTGTTTACTGTGCGTCTGTTTTTGTCGACTGTTGTTGTTCAAATATCGGGTAGTTGTTCAGCACATCTTCCCATGTCCGCAAACTTAGTGACAGATCTCGTACTAACCCAGGCAACTCGGCAATCTGGAGATATAATGGGGAAAAAAACACCTATGAATTTTAAATCAGTTGATTAACAATCAGAAAATGTCAGCAGGCTTCTGAGAAATGAAACCGAGTAACCCATTTTATTTTGCATAAATAGACCATGTAAATGATGTCGTAAATTTAATACACAAACAAAAAATCTATAATAAAACACTAGATTTATGCGATTGACTGGCGATCGAAATGATTTCTCGCTATTTTCATGGGCCTAATCTGCATATGTAAAGCACTGAATATACTAGTAATCCTGATTTAATTTTATGTTAATTTGAATAAACCAAAAGTAATCCTTTAACCTTCTGACTACTAGACGAGATATCTCGCCCGACGTCACGTCAGTCGACATACTGTATTCATAGTGCATTCCTCAATTCATATTTCCCGCCGTTTTGCACACGACACTCACCGGAAACGGAAATATAATAAAAGAAAAAAGACTTCTTTTCAGAATGGTGGCTTTTATTTTGATTTTTTCAAATGAAAATACCTTGAAATTCTGAGTTCAAGAAGTGGTTTTTGGCAAGTATTTTAGCTTGACAACAATAGCGGCACGTCGCAGTCATTTTCAGGGATCGATAGCTGATTGTGACAGCTAATTTGATAATATTGTTTATCGTTTTACCCACAAAGAAAATCACCAGATATATTGCAATATGAATCGTAGTTCGGTTTTTTAAAAGAAAAACCACTGTTATCGAGAATAATGGACATAAATACTGGACAGCTGGCCACAAATGCCCAGAAGTAAACGCGACTTTTCCTATTTTTTTGCCTAATTTTAATCACTATTAACTGATCTAAAAATCATAAAAATTACAAAAGCCCACGAAAATAATGCTTACCGATTCATATATGAACTTTATTTTATGTATTTATAAAATATTTAAGTGAATATATGTCAGTAAAAATTATAAACTTGTACCCACTCAACGTGGTTTTTGTTAAAAATTAATCCAGTAGTCTAAAGGTTAAGACAATGTCTGCTTTAAATGAATACTGGCAAAGACAAATCTATTCACGTCCCACTTTCTTAATATATTTTTGTATAGTGCATACATATATATTGTCCAAATTCGTTATAAAACCAAACAAAAATAATTATGGTGATGCCAAACTACAATTATTTACTGTGATATCAAACTATACTAATTACAATAATACCGAACTAGAATAATTACTATCACAATGCCAAACTAGAACAAATAATTATGGTGATATCTAACTATAGTCCATCCCATCCTCCTACAAAAATGTTTTTTGTAAATAATTTCAGTTTGAATCCACATAAGTGAAAAGCAAGTATTTTGGAAATAATTTTTTTTACTATTTTTGTGTGCAATTTACAAATGAATCTGCTCAAAAATAAATAACTTGTAGTATGATAAAAGGTATTCTCTGTGAGAAGGACTGTAGAACAATTGGATACATTGATACTACACAGAAACAATTGGTCTCTGTGATACACCAAGCTAGAATAATTATTAATTACCGGTGCTCGTATCTGCTTCATGGAGTCACGCTCTCTAAGAGTAGCGGAGTGTGGTTCCTTCAGACTGTCAAAATCTACCGTGATGCCGTATGGAATGGCGATCTGATCGGTACGAGCGTACCGACGCCCAATCGACCCGCTGCTGTCATCTACTTTGTGCGAGATGTCGAACTTTGTGAGAGCTTGTGCTACAAAATTAAAACGGTAGGAAATAAAAAGATATCAACAAAGGACCAATGAGATAACAGATGGTTTAAAATATTTTTAAATCACCAAATGTAGCCTTAAAAAAGTGTTATGTTAAAACAAGAATTTTGCAGAAGTAAAAAGTTAAAGTTTGTTTGGTTTAACGACACCACTAGAGCACATTGATTTATTAATCGTCTGCTGGATGTCAAACATTTGGTAATGTTGACATAGTCTTAGAGAGGAAACCAGCTACATTTTTCCATTAGTAACAAGGGATCTTGTTATATGCACCATCCCAAAGACAGGATAGCACATACCACGGCCTTTGATACACCAGTCGTGGTACACTGGCTAAACAAGAAATAACCCAATGGGCCCACCAACAGGGATCGATCTCACACTGACTGTGCATCAAGCAATTCTTTACTACTGGGCTACGTCATGCCTACCCTAAATGTATTTAATTGCATACATAGTTAAAAAAAAAAAAAATGTAACATGCATTAAATTAACATTTATAGATGTACCTTTAATCCATCTTTCATTGATCTAGGAAGTATAATTAGTGACAAATGGACATGAACATGAAAACTTAACACAGAGCTAAACACTTAAATTAAATTAAATTTCAAAATTAACACCACAGAAACACACATAAAAAAACATGTGCTAAATTAAACATATATAGGTACAACTGGAATTTGTCTAGAATTTATGGTTTGTAATAAATGGAGCAAAATACAAACTTGATGCTTATGTTAAAATAGGAACAAACAAGATACAACGAAAAAGCTTATATAATAAATAATATCTAGAGAATGTGTATAATAAATGTCTTTTATAAAATATGATTCCTATAAATAAAGGTACTTACAGAGTTGCTTCACAAATGGGTGGAATTCTGGATTACCACTGAGAGGCAAGACTGAACATTTGTATGGAGCTATCACAGGTGGTATGGTCAAATACTGAAAGAATAAACAGTGTTAATATTAAAGTGTATTGCAGAGTAAACTATCGAAACAGAATAAACAGTTTTAATATGCAAGTTTTTCACAGGTGGGAAAATAAAATAATGTTTTATTAAGCAAGTGTATCAGAGGTGACAGGCACTTTCCCACAGACAGGAAAGCACATTACCATGGCCTTTGACCAGTTCTGGTGCACTGGTTTAACGAGAAAAAAACACAGTCAGTTGAATTGATCTACCAAAGTGGTTCGATCCTACGACATGAGCACCTCAGGTTAGCACTCAACCAAATGAGCTAAATCCCACCTGTCTTTGTGTGTATTTTTGGTAATTCTAAAAACACATGTACCTCTCTAAAACGTAACAGTTATGGAAACAAGCTCGGTCTATTTTTACAGGGTGTTTGCCCGCGTTTTAACAACACAAAATCTTGTTTCACTCTATTGTAACTTTATCCAGATGTGTTACAGGTTTCTAGATTAACGTAGCCTAGTGTCCATTTTCACAGGTTGAAACTAGGCACTGCGACTTTAAAAATATCTGCTCAGCTCCCTAAAGTTGCTAGACTTTTAATCAAGGCAGTTGCAGGTTGCATGAGGCATAAAGATATTTATGAGAACTTCATCAGTTTGACACTTACTGTCCGCTGTTCATCGCCCTCTCTGGTTTTGAAGTTGTGTTCAAACACAGAATACATGATTCGGCCAATACCAAACGATGGTTCTATCACTGATGGCACAAATTCTTCAACTGAAAGAAATATTTACAAAAATGTAGTTTTAATAAATTAACAATAACATTTCTGTTACATTCATTACAACGTAACGTCATCCCATTAGTCCAGATGTAGCAACAGGAGTTTGTTCATTTCTCGATGAACATAAAAATTACGTCGTCAGGGAACGTCATATCTGATGACGTCATTTTATATGGGCAAGTTGTCTTATTGAGTGTTATTGTTTATGGACCAGAAATAATTCAAAATAAAGTATCGGCAACTATGATTCAAATTTAATTATAAGTTTTTGTCTGTTATTTCTTTTACGTTCATCTGGGTATGAACAAAACAAATCATCCACTCTCTTATGTGAGAATGGCTTCTCCGATTCATACAATTTGCAGATGATTTTTTTTATTCATACCCGATTAACGTAAATGAAATAATAGACAATCCTTAATAAAACAATGCTATTTTATTTTCATCATTATAAAATACACCCTTCATAAACAGTTGATAATAATGAATCTTATTGTAATCTTATTAGGAAAGCTACTTTTAAATTTTGAAGATCTTCTACAATGCACAAAAATATGGAATTTGTTTAATAGAAACAAAAAATAGAGATAAACATACATACCATGTATAACTTTCTCATATGTCTTTATTGTGATCATGTCAGGTTTCAGGGTGAAGTGCTTCCCATTTACTTCAATATTCACTGCTCTAAAAATCACAATCAAAGATGTTGCATAAGCATGTGTGTATTATTCAGTTATAATCTGTTAAATATACTTTTGGGAATTACAAAATTCAGAAACAAATTTGATCTACTTTATGTGGAACACATACATTGCAGCACAATCATATTTATTATTTTAAATTTACATTTAGAAATACTTAATTCAGATATCACAAGTGTCATAACATAAATATCAAAATTAACTATTTTACAGAAATATTTTGAGGCTGAAGTACCTTTAAATAAAAAACAAAATTATTTATTGTGATTAAACTATTTAATTAAATTAAACAACTGACATCTGATAGATTATTATAATCAAAACAAATTTATGGTATAATATTCCTGTTCTTAGCATGAATGGTAAAGAGTTACTTGCCCTTGATCTTGTAAAACGTTGTGCATCTCTTTGAGCTCGTCGGAAGGAAAGCTGTGTGAGGTGCTCCGTTATTGCTTTAGCGTCTTGTTTAAATGTTTTTCCCAGCACACCTTTCGTGGGAGAGCACTCGGTGACCTCAATCGTTTTGTAGTAAAGAGTTAAGGAACCATTTTTATTGCTTCAAATCATTAATAGTGTACAAGATTTGATCATAAATTCTACAATATTCAAGTATAAAAGCAGCCTTGGTGGTGAAGTCGTAATGTCATGACACTTGGTCAGCCTACTACATCTCTCATTAACACCTAAGCACTGTCCTATACAGGCAGCTCAGATACCGAGGTGTGAGCTCAGGACAGCATATTGGAATCTTAACTGAATACAAGCATAAAATGAAGTTGATAGGGAGGGGCTTAAGGTACACCAATGTTTTGCCAGAGTGTAGTCACTGAACGAAACTTTGACATCAGTTTTGCCACATTATGCATAACATTTATGAAACAAGCTGTCAATAAAGGTTTTTGTTTGTTTTGTTTAACGACACCACTGGAGCACATTGATTTATTAATCTTGGCTATTGGACGTCAAACATATGGTTATTTTGACAGTTTTAGAGAGGAAACCCACAACATTTTTCCATTAGTAGCAAGGGATTTTTTGTATGCACCATCCCACAGACAGGATAGCACATACCACGGCCCTTGATATACCAGTCGTGGTGTCAAGGCTAAGCTGTCAATAAGTAAAAACCTTTTAAAAATAATAAGTCAATACCTTGTGGCGTTGTGAAAAAGACTATCTGGTAAAACTATATGTGGAACAGACTGACAGAGAGAAAACCTATAGTCCCCTCCGGTTGGACCTGTAGGGGACTAATAACAAAAAAGTCTAAACTGACAAAGCCTAACATTATAAAGGATATTGGTTCTTGTAGTTTTTTTTCAGCTTGCAGTTTGACTCCAGTAGCCTTGGTGTGCTGAGTTAGATCGTAGCATGATCGGTCCGCACAACCCACACACTCTATCCAGCCCTGAAAAACAAACAAAAATACACATGAATGAATGAATGAATGAATGAATGAATGAATGAAAGAATGTTTAACAATACCCCAGCATGAAAGAAAATCAAACATAACGTCACTGACCCTAGTTATTAGGCACTGTAAAATTAGTATTCAGCTATCAAACCTTTTTTGTTTTACCTTAAAATTACACACTACTTGCAACTTCTTACTTAAATCACAGATTACTACAAATCCAACATATTTTCTGGTCATCCTGATGTTTCTAGGAGCTCATAATGTATTTTATTTTAGTGAGGACAACTGCCATTTGGTCCATTGTAAAAATTTCAATAAAATATGTTGATGGTGGTTCTAGTGGTAGTATGAATGAATGAATGACTGAATGATTGAATGAATGATTGAATGGATGGATGGATGGATGGATGAATGAATGAATGAATGAATGAATGAATGAATGAATGAATGAATGAATGAATGAATGAATGAATGAATGAATGAATGAATGAATGAATGAATGAATGAATGAATGAATGATGAAATGAATGTTTGAACAACCGAACGTACAAATGATATCACTGTACTCACATAAGATGTTTTACACTCAGCATCCCAGCAGTCACAGGCATAGTGAGCCATTTCATTTGACAAATGCTGTCGGAAGCGGAACTTCTTTGGATCGACACCAACTTTTATCATGAACAAGTAAATTCTTGCCATGAAGTACCCCAGTGTCTGATTGGCAATCAATCGCTGCAAATAGTTAATGGAAAAAATAACAGCCGGACAAATTATAAGCAGATGGCTCGTGGAACAAACAATATTCCTTCTGCCAGTATTTACAGGATAAATAAATTATGAATAACTGAACAATACAAAAATCTATTAAGTATGTCGATACATTTTCACTCTGGATTTATACAATTTAAAGAAGCAACTAAATATTCAGGTTAAAAAATCGGAAATCAACCAAAAACAAGGATGAAAGATTATTAAAAAAATTCAATGTTGATAAAAATTTAAAACCATTGCTTGTAACAAAAATTCCACAGAAATAATCGTCTTGGCTACCATAAACTAATGTGGTGAATAAAGAAATAATTTGTTGAGTAACATTCAAGATTAATCTGGATCTGAATTTATTTATTTTATTTAATATATTTTATAATTTTGCAACATGCATTGAGATGTAAATTCATAGATGCCATTATAAACCAACTATCATTGCTCTAGGACTTATATTTTGTGAGAATTGGAGCTAAACGTGAAACATAACCAGACAAAAACAAATGTTCACACCTTTGTCATCGCAGAAGTAATACCTACATCTTGCCTTTTGGTTTTGGTCAATGTGAGACAAACATTCATCAGTGAGAGTACTGTTTGTATTCTATGAACCGGCCTCAGTCGCGTCATGGTGAAACCATCGAACATAAGGCTGGTAGGTACAGGGTTCACAGCCCGGTACCGGCTCCCACCCAGAATGGGTTTTAACGACTCAATGGAAAGGTGTAAGACCACTGCACCCTCTTCTCTCTCACTAACCACTAACAACTAAACCTCTGTTCTGGACAGACAGCCCAGATAGCTGAGGTGTGTGCCCTGGGCAGCGTGCTTGAACCGTAATTGGATATAAGCTCGAAAACAAGTCAAATGAATGAATGAATGTATTCTATGATCTACAAAATATAACAGTTAAAAAACATTAAAAAGAACTTAACCTAACTGGACAAATTACCACTATGCTGGAACCAATAATCAGTGGACTTTCTTGCAAGGCTCAATAATACTTACCGATTTCACAGCATCACCAATCTTGACCATTGTCATGGGCCTGCCGTCCATTTGAGCACACCCAGAATACATCATTACCTCTACGTCAGCAACGTCGTTGAACTTTGGGTGGTCTTTGTTCAGCGGGTCACAGAAATGTTCTATTTCCGCCATTGTGAACTCTCTGTGAAGAAAGTATTAGTTAAAGTAAAATACAATTAATAACAAATTATAACAAATATACATGAACTTAATATTGAAAATTGGGACATACTTTTAACAAATCCTATTATTTTACTATCTTGTTCCCAGGTTAGGCTGCAAGTATTAAGTCCTTATTTCAAATGCCAAATGTCTTTCATTTTCACTCCAATTATTAACAGTTTAATTCCAGTTTATGTATTCATTCTATTTTGCTATGAACATCATCTAAAAGTGTTCCAAGCCTGAAAAACCTGTAACACATTTGGATGAAGTTACAATTGAGTGAAACATGAGTTTTTGACTTTGAAATGGTGAAATACCCTCTAAAAATAGACTAAAACTCGACTCCATAACTATTACTTCTCAGATGCACATATGTTTTTAAAAATATTATAAATGCATTTTGTGATATTAAAAACACCAGGATGATCAAAAACACTTCAAATGTACAGAAATTGATACTATAAACAATAAAATCTAAGTAAAGTATGATTTCAGTTTATCACAAACGGCTCTAATAGTAAAAAATATGCCTTACTGTTTAAAAACTAGGGTATGTCCCTTTAACAATACCGTAGTACATTTTAAAGTACAGTTAGTTGGTGTTAACATTATGGTTATTTCAACACTTGATCTATTGGGATATGAATCGTAGTTCTTTCTTTAAAAAAAAACATTTGGTCAAAAAACCACTTTTATTGAGAATAACACAAAAATAATAGTTACCAATAAACTTTATTTTATGTATTTATAAAACATTTAAGTTAATATATGGGAGTTATAAACTTGTACCCACTCAACGTGATTTTTGTCAAAAATTAATCCAGTAGTCTAAATGTTAATGTCAGCTGATACTCAAAGCTGGGGAACCATTCCTCACTGATATCCTAACTGACACTGTCAGACTGATCTGTTGACTTACCTGACTCTTATGAGCCCAGATCTGGGCGAGATTTCATTCCGGAATGCATTACCGATCTGAGCACCGGCAAATGGAAGTTTACCCTGGTTAAACTCAAGAAGGCGTTTGAAGTTGACAAATATACCCTGAGCAGTTTCAGGTCTCAGAAATCTACAAACAGAGAAAAAGATGTTAAATATTATCTACAAAATACCTAAGTTTTGTTGATGTAATGTTTACACGACTGACCCTGTGACCTGTCCGGTGGGACCAATAGATGTAATGTTTACACGACTCACCCTTTGAGCTGGCTGGTGGGACCAATAGATGTAATGTTTATACGACTCACCCTTTGAGCTGGCCGATGGGACCAATAGATGTAATGTTTACATGACTCACCCTTTGAGCTGCCGGTGAGCATAATAGATGTAATGTTTACACGACTCACCCCCTGAGCTGGCCGGTGGGACCAATAGATGTAATGTTTACACGACTCGCCCTTTGAGCTGGCCAGTGAGCATAATAGATGTAATGTTTACAAGACTAACCCTGTGACCTGTCCGGTGGGACCAATAGATGTAATGTTTACACAACTCACCCTTTGAGCTGGCCGGTGAGCATAATAGATGTAATGTTTACACGACTAACCCTGTGACCTGGTTGGTGGGACCAATAGATGTAATGTTTACACGACTCGCCCTTTGAGCTGGCCGGTGGGACCAATAGATGTAATGTTTACATGACTCGCCCTTTGAGCTGGCTGGTGGGACCAATAGATGTAATGTTTACACGACTCACCCTTTGAGCTGGCCGGTGGGACCAATAGATGTAATGTTTACATGACTCACCCTTTGAGCTGGCCAGTGGGACCAATAGACGTGGAGAACATGAGGTTGAAGTCGATGGGATCGGAGAGATCGTTGCCGGTAATCGGTGATTTCATGTTGAACTTCCTGACCGTCTCGCCAAACTGAGTCTTGTCCATTCCATCAATCTGAAACAAACATGACACCTGATTTCAGGTTTGGAAGCTTCAAGACTACAGTTATTTCAACAGCAAGGGATCTTTTATATGCACTTTACTGCAGACAGGAAAGCACATACCACAGCCTTTGAACAGTTGTGGTGCACTGGCTGGGACGACAAAAAAAAAAAAAATCAGCTGAATGGATCCACAAAGGTTGGTTCGGTACTGTGACACAAACACTTAAATGAGCACTCCACCGACTGAACTAAATCCCACCCCCATTCAGAATGTATGCATAGTATCAGACAAAACCATATCATAAGTTTTGGACAGACAGTATGGAAATTTTTCTAGACAAACAGTGGAAAACACAGAAACACTGTACAGACAAAAAAAAAAAAAATTCTGAATAAATCCAGAAACCATCTCCAATAGATGAAACTTGTTAAATTTTTCCATTAGCAGTAAGCAGGGGTGGGAATTAGTGAACTGTAAACAAGACGAAATCCAGAGGGGTCTGGGGTGGTGAAATGTAAAAAAAGAGGAAATCTAGAGTGGTCCGGGGGCAAGGACGATTAAAATGCGAGGAAACACAATGTTCCATGAGAGGAAAACCGTGGATCCGAGGAGAATTCCCACACCCAAGTAAGGAATCTTTTATATGAACTTTCCCACCGACATGTGAAACCAGTCATGGGGCGCTTGTTGGAAAGGTAAAAGAACACTAAATCAACCATGAAGGATAGACAGCTCTGGCCCGTCAAAACCCCAGTTGAGCACCCTACCACTGAGCTATACCCTGCCCCTATTTTAAGACGTCTAAGACATAAAATAGTAATTTACCCTTGGCAACAGCTGTCTGATCTCTTCCTTCTTGTCCGCGGCCAGCTTCTTGTCGGTGAGGAGTTTCTCGAGGTGAGCCTCGATGAGGTGGTCGACCCGGAAACACTCGCCATTCTTCAGGTCCTTCACCATGTAGTCCTGAAACCTCTCTACGTGGCCCGACGCTCTGTAACAAACAACACAACTCGCTAACACAGCTGAATGGGGTTATTCTGCAACGGTTTAAAGAATGAGAAGAAAACTGACACAGCAACACTGTCATCTTATACAAAACAGTAGCAAGGGATTTGTTATATATATAACTTTTCCTAAGACAAGAGTACTGACTGAAAAATGTGCAAGTCAGAACAAAAATCCAACTTGATCTGTAATACTACATGATAAAGCTATTCCTGGCTATTTTCCTGTCTGTATATGTGCTATTTTCTGTCTTACAGTATAGTTGAGCAGTTCGACTCACTTGAGCACTGGTTCGGGCGTCAGCATGGCACAGTCCACCTCCAGCATCTGCTCCTCCAAGATGAAGAACTTGCGCCACATCTGCAGCAGATTGGCCTTGATAGCGCAGCCCATCGGACCAAAATCATACAAGCCATTGACGCCTGCAATTGTCATACGGTAATAAGAACTACAGCACCTTCAAAATGACTGTTCACGGTGGAAAACAATTATAATGAAACTGTACATAGAAACATTATTGTCATTATGATTACATTTTAATGCAATAATCTCTGAAAAACTTACTGTAGTTGTATTTGTTCCCAGGCAACAGAGATTCAAAAAGTTATCTTATAGTACTTTTTCATAATTGCTGGTGTGTGTGTGTGTGTGTGTGTGTGTGTGTGTGTGTGTTCATTCCCACTAAACCACTGGCGTAGGAAGTGGGGGGGGGGGAGGGGGCAAGGGGCAAGGGCATGTGCCCCACTGCACATTTCAGATATTTTGCATTATATTTGTTTTATAATAGTGTAAAAGTGTGTAAATATAAAAGTGTTCGTACCTTCCTACACCACTATTATAAAATTACATGTAGACTCGACACCAAAACAGTTTGTATAAATCTGTATCCACAGTTGTTGGTAACAGTGGTAGTAAATAAATGTGTCAGTCTATTATTTGTGTACCTGCATGTAGTGTTATGTACTTAAACATTCGCAATTTACCAATGAATAAAATGATAACTGGTGTCATTAAAATAATAGTAAAAGACTTTATAAAAATGTTATCAACCAAGCAACCCAAATTCTGCGTTAAACAAAATTTAGCCCTCTTTTATAGATTCAAGTGTTTAATAAATAATACTTGATCATAATCATAATTTCTTTATACCAATGAAATAATTAATTGGAGTAAACATTCAGGTGCCAATGAAACACATTTTACTAAATGCCATGTCAACTTGAATTGGAACAAAACAAGAGTATGTTTAACATGTTACATACTACTATGTACTACATATCACTTACCTCCATATATGGCAAATGACTGATCATAAAAGAATCTTTGTTTGAGTAAGTCCTCCAGTCGTCCTCTGTCAAAATCATCCTTGGGTGACAGCTCAAATTCCTAAAATACCAACAACATAAAATAATCAAGTCTTAAGTCTCATCTCCAAGCATACTGCCATATATAGAATAAAAAAAATAAAAAAATCAAGACTAAAAACTAATAAAGTAAGTTTGTTTTGCTTAACGACACCACTAGAGCACATTGATTTATTAATCATAGGCTATTGCCTGTCAAAGGGATCTTTTATATGCACCATCCCACACACAGGATAGCACATATCATGGCCTTTGATATACCAGTCGTGGTGCACTGGCTGGAACGAGAAATATCACAATGGGCATACTGACAGGGATCGATCACTTTACCACTGCGTTATGTCCCACCCCTTAAAACTAATAATGCTACAGAGTAAAACATTCATTTTACATTTGAAAAAGAAAATTTCATGTGAACTATACCCATTCATAACAGCTGCGAACATCAACCACTAAATGTTAGGATTTGTGTAAATGTGAACGAAGCTCCTATATAAAATATAAATTGTTTTTATACCATTTATTTATTGCAAATATTATTCATGTACTGAATAAGAAAACACACAATAAAAAATAACAGAAAAAAATATCAATTTACACAATGATGAAAAAAAAAGAGATACCTTATCATCGAGAAGTTTTTTTCGATGTTTCAAGTCAGCAATTGCCCGCTGCAAATCAATTTCAGGAGCTTTGTTCTCTTTGAGTTTTCTAACCAAATCACCCTAGAAAAAAAAGACATGATAATATTTAAAAGGAAAGTCCATTCTATTAATTATTATCAGTGCACAACTATTATTATTAACTAAAATATTTGTCATGTAACTCAATGATTATAAATAATTAGGATAAAAAAACAAAACTCACACAAACCAAACAAGTGATGTAATTTAACATGTACATGAAACAAGCATTCTGAGAGTACTGCTAAAGAAAAACATGTCCCCTACCAGGCCCAACAAATGCTATACACAAAATAATTTTCAGTTTACTATCTTGAGGCGTGGAAAAAAAAGAGTCACAAAAACAAATGTTTGTATTTCAAGTTCAATCGCCATAACTCTATGATAAAAGGGTAAATCATCATGAAAGTCAAATCTGATCTATAACACTACTGTACATTAAAACAGCTAGACACGAAATTTCAGTTCAATATCTTGAAGCACTGTGGAAAAAAGGCTGGAAAACTATATGTGGGACAGACAGATGGAGAGACAGAAGGACAGAACAAAACCTATAGTTCCCTTCAGAATGAGGTGTAGGGACTAATAAGGATATTTAAATAAAATAATAAAAAGGAACACATAGGTTTTATTGCTGTGACCTTGTATTCAACTGAAGTGCTAAGTGCATAATTGGAGGACTGTATACATATCATTACCATAAATATGGACCACCCGCCTTGGTGGTGTTGTGATTATGCCATTGGACATAGGGCTGGTAGATACTGGGGTCCCCCCCCCCCCCCCCCCCCCCGATACTGGCTCCCACCCAGAGCGAGTTTGAATGACTCAGTAGGTAGGTGTAAAATCACTACACCCTTTCTCTCTCACTAACCACTAACCCACTGTCCTGGACAGACAGCCCAGATAGCCTAGTTGTGTGTCCATGCTTGAACTTTAATTGGATATAAGCACAGAAGTTGAATGGAATTAAAGAGGACCAACCCTGACATTTGCCAATGGCAACTTTCAAAAACAATCAGCAAATTTATTTTTAATTTGGAAGAAAAATTTCATGTAATGATTGATATTTATTTTAAAAATAACTATTTAATTTAATAGATAATTTGACCAAATTCTTTGCTCATCCAGAGCATAAAAAATGTTTTGCCTTTCAAAGTGGTTTTACTGTTCATGTTTATTACATAGGTCAACATTAAAAAAAACCCACTGCCTTCTATTACACTGTAACAGAATTTGTTTAATGCATCAATATGATACTACTACACATACATGTATTTTACTAGTACTACTGTTTGTAAATGTCAACTGAAAGTCAAGTTAATTTTGTTTAACGACACCACTAGAGCACATTAGTTAATCATCGGCTATTGGATGTCAAACATTTGGTTTATTCCGACTCATAGTCATCGGAGGAAACCAGCTACATTTTTACATTAGGGTTCTTTTATATGCGCTTTCAAACTGTGACAGGAAAGCACATACCATGGCCTTTGACCAGTTGTGGTGCAGTGGTTGGAACGAGAAAAAAACCCAATTAGTTGAATGGATGCACCGAGGTGGTTCGATCTTGCGATGCAAACACTTCCGGTGATAGCTCAACCGACTGAGCTAAATCCAACCCCAAATGTCAACCGAAGATCATAAAACATAGCTTGCAGCATCTACAAGTACATGCAGCTAGTATATATATATATACAAAACTGTGACTTAATGTGACAGGTTAAGATCAATCAAATTGTAAAACTTCCTCCTTCAGGGCTATATATACTGATGTAGCTCTGTTACTCACAAAATTTACCAATGGTGAATTTTAAACAATTATTAAATTTTATGTTAATTTGGTGAAATGATGATGATTTTGTAAAAAAATAACAAAAAGAAAAAAGTTTGTTTTGTGTAACAACACCACTGAGAACATTGATTTATTAATCATTGGCTATTGGATGTCAAACATTTGGTAATTTCTACATATAGTCTTTAGAGAGGAAATCGCTACATTTTTCTATTAATTAGTAGCAAGGGATCTTTTATATGCACCATCCGATAGACGTAACAGAAAGAAACAAATGGGGTTTTTTTAAAAACAAACTCGTCACATTTTAATTATAGTTATGAGGCATCATATATATAGTTAAGGACAACAGATATAATTAGAGAGGAAACCCGCTGCCACTACTCCATAGGCTACTCTTACATACATGCACCATCCCACAGCCTTTGTTACTCTAATTGTGAAGCACCAGCTGGAAAGAGACAGCCTACTGGGATCAATCCCAGACTAAGGATGCAAAAGGCATGTGCTTCAACTCTGGGGAAAAGGACTTTCTTTTGGCACTGTCGACTCATCTAAGCCAGGTTTTGTATTACACATTAATTTGCCCATATGATCATAATAGGCTACATGGTGAAAACGTTCAGACCTGATAATTTTGTCCGAACATCGCTATCATTTTTGCACGAATGCGAAGATTTGTTCAAGGATGACCCCCTAACCCAACCCTTTTTGGACACTTAATGATGGTTTATTGACTGTTCTAACACTAAAAGGAACAAACACACACACACACACAAAAAAAAAGAAGAAAAAAAGATGATTCTACATAACATAGGAGCTATAAAATTTGGACTGCCAGTATGAAAACCTATTACACTGCAGGGCGGGACGTAGTCCTGTGATAAAGCGCTCACTCGATGCATGGTTGGTGTGGCATGATTGATCCCCGTCAGTGGACCCATTGGTCTATTTCTCATTCCAGCCAGTGCACCACGCCTGGTATATCAAAGGCTGTGGGATGGTGTGTATAAAAGATCCCTTGCTGCTAATCGAATAGTTCACCAAGATAAACCTCGCGTGCAAGTACAACAATGAGGTTTACCTGGCCTAGCCATTCCGCCATTAGCAGTTTCTGGACAACGGTTCAAAGACCTTTTAAGACATAAAAATGAGTCTTGGTTGTTATTTTGATTTTTTTTTTTTTTTATATAAAGATACTCTTTTAAACTCTGAAATTCTTAAGTTATAGTGAATACTAATAATTAGCATATCAGTGTGTTTGAAAGGCATATGAGTCCGGTGTTTAGAACGTCGCCATGCGTGTCAGCTGAAATTGTCTGCCAGCGTAATTGTCTGCTAGAAAGTGGCTGCTAGAATCCGCCCTGTAAAGTCTGACTTTTTTCCTTTAATTCAAAGTGAAGATCATTTCAAAGTAAGTATTTCTTGGTCTCAGTGAGCTCGAAATAGATCACAATATACGATTAGGGTGAGGAAATGTGATGGTAATCGTTATTTTGACCGCAATTTCTTTGTCCAGAAACTGCTAATGGTGGAATGGCTAGGCCAGGTAAACCTCGCTGTTGTGCTTGCACGCGAGGTTTATCTTGGTGAACTACTAATCGAAAAGAGTGTCCCATGTAGTGGCAACAGGTTTCCTCCCTCAATCTCTGTGTGGTCCATAACCATATGTCTGACTCCATATAACTGAAAATAAATGTGGTGAGTGCGCCGTGCGTTGTTAAATAAAACACTCCTTCTTCTTCTTCCTATTACATTGGTATTAGTAATGTTACCTGCTCCTTAACCGCCTTTCTCATGGGAGCCAGCTGTTCTTCTATCACGGGGTCACACATGGCTAAATTCTGTGCCAAAACTTTAGACTTCTGTTTCGCTTTTCGCAGACCCCAGTCTGATGCTCCCCTCTTCTGTTGTATATTAGCCAATAACTGAGGTGTCAAACAAGACCACCGCTTGACGATCAATATTGTCGTGTAACGAATTTTCTGACAGTTCAAAAATAGACTGATCAAGTGTTTCATCAGACGAGACTATCTGCCACGAACGAAAGTGGGGAACGAATAGCAACTTAGTAAATTAGCTAATAAAGTTGAATATTAAAATTAATAAAACAAATTGTAACATTTTGTTATTGTATATGTAATTATTTAAAATAAAGTTTACGTCAGTATATTTCAATTTTGATTTATAAATGTATGTAAATACAGCAATAAAGGCGATTTCTTTTTCGGATTTATGCTTGCATTATAGTCCTTACAATCTTTTCCCGTTGAATGACGGGATATCCAATATGTCTGCGCCCATACGGCATGAACTGCAATAATGTTTAGCAGTAATTTGAAATCGACTTCCCTACTTGTGCAACTGGCCACGGCTAATGCTACATATTCTAAATATAGTTATTGCCTGAGAAGACTATTGCATGATTTCAATAACATTTTTTACTCTGACAGATTTACTAAAAATGCTAATAAATATCGAAAGTATGCTATTTTGAATCATAAGAAGTTTCGCAACTGTTCTAGTGTAGTAACAAATAAAAGACTAGACAGTAAAATTAACCAGAGCTCTAAGAGTAACTTGGTACTTGGAATTGAGACTAGTTGTGATGACACTGGGGCTGCAGTGGTGGATCACCATGGCAACGTCATTGGAGAAGCTTTGCACAATCAAACAAAAACTCACATTCAGTAAGACACTAGAACTAGTTGTGTATTTACTATTGTTACTGTACTCATATTTGTGGAGGAATAAATGAGATAATTTTAAGTACACCTAAATGTAATAGAAATAAAGAATGATTTGTTGACTCAGTCTTATGTGACAATTTGTAGCAGGGTGAGAATTCATCTCAATCTTGTGTGCATTTAAAGTTATTGATCCACTAAATTGCATTTATATTATAACTATTTATAGGATATTCCTCTTTATAAAGGTATTTTTTCATCTATTTTACTCAAACATGATAAATGTAATTTTTGTGGCATCATTTTCTCCTCTTTGTTTTCCTAAAACAGGCAAAATAATACTATTTTTGTATTTAATCTACCATGTGAATAATATTTATCCAGTTATCAATAAAATCCTTTACTGATGCTAGTTATTAAGTCTTAGGATCGAGTAAAAATGACATGTAAACTGAAATTGATTAATTATGTAGAATGTGTTACACATTTTATGGTTCTTGTGATTGTAACAGATTCGGTGGTATTATTCCCCCAGTGGCACGAGACCTGCATAAACAACACATAGAATCTGTTGTTAATGAAGCACTGTCATCTGCAAATGTCAATTTACAGGTAAACATTTAGACCTTGTAAACATGTGGTTATCTAAATACACCATACAGTACACCACAAACACCATATTGATCCACCTCAAACAATATAATCAGCTGATATGTAAAAATTACTGCAACTCATAATTTTTTCATTTGTTCATTCATTCATTGCTCACTAATTCATTCCTTCATCTTTTCTTTCTCTTTTTCTGGTGTAATTAAAATAAAAGTCATTGTTTAAACCCAATACTACATTGGTAGGTCAAAGCAAATATTTTTAAGAATGACTTTGAAAAGACAATGACATCTATTAAGTTCAAGGCTAAATTATGTTACAAATTATTTCTTTCATAAAATAATTTTTAAAATGTGATAAATTCTATTTTTTTTAAACATGCACCGAGACGACCATCAGGTTGTGCTGGGTGAGACATACAATTCCTCCAATTTTGTTTTTTTAATATTTAGGATCTGGATGCTGTGGCGGTGACTGTGAAACCTGGCTTGGCTCTGTCACTGCGAGTCGGGCTGGACTATGCTTTAAAGCTAGTAGAGAAGTCTGGGTATGTGTTTTAGTTTATATTACTGTAACAGGAAGGAAGGAAGGAAATGTTTTATTTAACAACGCACTCAACACATGTTATTTATGGTTATATGGCGTCAGACATATGGTTAAGGACCACACAGATATTGAGAGAGGAAACCCGCTGTCGCCACTTCATGAGCTACACTTCAATTAGCAACAAGGGATCTTTTTTATGCACCATCCCATGCCAGTCGTGGTGCACTAGTTGGAACGAGATATTACTGTAACAGTGCACAGGGGTGCTTGGATTGAAGGATCAAATTCCTGATTGGGTTTTTACCCATCCCAACCAATAACCCATAACTGGTGTATTAAAGACTGTGGTATGTGCTGTCCTGTCTGTGGGAATGTGCATTTAAAAGATCCTTGCTGCTAATGGAAAAATGTAGCAGTTTGCTTCAAAGACCATGTCAAAATTGTCAAATGTCTTACAGATAATTAATAAATCCATTTGCTTTAGTGATGCCATTAAACAATTGAAGGGAAGGGAAGGGAATTATATTAACGTGCCCACATCCTTTCGGTTCAGGCACGCCCACCATGGATTCGGGTTCTGACTTCGCCAGCCATCGATTCCATGGTGGTTAAACAATTGATTACTTCGGGGGAAATGTGCACTACTTTTCAGTTACATATTTTTAAATATTGTCCCTTGAATTTAAAGGAAAATTGTAATGGAGATTTTCTTTATATTAGTATATATTGGGAATATTTCATTGTGTTGTTCTATTCTATTTTTGTTTCCTAGGAAACCACTGATTCCCATTCACCACATGGAAGCTCATGCTCTCACTGCAAGAATGATCCAGAGGTCAGTTACCTCCCTGTTTTAAAATTTAAAATTTCTCACCGCAAGAAAGATACAGGTCAGTAGTCTCCCTTGTTTTATTATTTCAATAAGAGTGTTTTAGATGGGACAAAAAGAAGACCCTTATTTGAAATGGTTCTCATTGCTTCTTAATCCCCTACTGGTCCAACTGGAGGGGACTATAGGTGTCATCTCCATCCGTCTGTCTGTCCATCCATCTCTCCCACATATAGTTTTCCAGTTTTCACAATGCCTTGAGATATTGAGTAGACATTGTTATGTATAGGTTTATCATGTATGGTTACAAATCAAGTTTAACTTTCATGGCGATTTATCCATTTTTTACAGAGTTATGGGTCTTGAACTTAGGAGATATGAAAATTAGTTTTTGGAATGTTTCAAAATATTGAGTTGAAATATTGTGTATAGCTCTGCCGTGTACCGTTACAGATCAGGTTTGACTTTCATGATGATTTACCCATTTGTCACAAAGTTTTGACCATTGAATTTAGGAGATAAGAAATTTGTTTAGGCCCTGTAGGGGAAATGTATTGCTTTAGCAGTACTCTCAGAAAGCTTATATTCACTTTTGTTTCAGAATTGATTTCCCCTTCCTAGTTCTGCTTGTCAGTGGCGGTCACTGCTTGCTCGCGGTTGCTAGAGGCGTTTCAGACTTCCTTCTCCTGGGTCACGGGATGGATGACTCCCCTGGTGATGCGTTTGATAAGGTGAGTCACACAGTGGACCAGACATTGATTTCATTTCTTTTTAACTCAATTTTCATGATCGTTTCTAATTAAGATTCAAGCATGCTGGCCTGGGCACACACCGCAGCTGTTTGTACTATCTGTCTTAAGCCTCGTACCACTAAACAATCTTAGCACTAGTATCGTCTTATGTACCTACCACCACGAGTATACTGTTTTCCTATGATTGCCAACCTGTTCCATGATGTGGCATAGCTTACTGGCGTCATAAATTATGGTGAACATTTACAATTGATATGGGGCAGCTATAAGCCACTAATGTAGATGTTACATGGCTGTTAGATGATCATCTGATGGGTTTTTAGATTGATCATCTGATGGGTTTTTAGATTGATCGCACATAAGGCGAGTGCTTTACCACTGGACTTATCATTAGTAAGCTGTATGTAGTACATAAATGCATTTCATTGACAGATTTCTTGTATTTCCAGACGGCCCGACAACTGAAACTGAAGAATCTTCCCCAGTTTGCCGAAGTACCTGGAGGTGTTGCCATAGAGACGCTGGCAAAGCTGGGAAACCCTAAAGCCTTCGCCTTTCCTCATGTGTTAACACAGACACCAAACTGCCATTTTTCTTTTGCTGGAATCAAGTTTGCTGCCAAGCGGTTAATAGAATCAGAAGAAATCTCACAAGGTAAGAATACATGCAGGGCTCACCAGAATACCTGAAGGGCTCACCAGAATACCTGAAGGGCTCACCAGAATACCCGAAGGGCTCACCAGAATACATGCAGGGCTCACCAGAATACATGCAGGGCTCACCAGAATACCTGAAGGGCTCACCAGAATACATGCAGGGCTCACCAGAATACATGCAGGGCTCACCAGAATACATGCAGGACTCACCAGAATACCTGAAGGGCTCACCAGAATACATGCAGGGCTCACCAGAATACCCGAAGGGCTCACCAGAATACCTGAAGGGCTCACCAGAATACATGCAGGGCTCACCAGAATACCTGAAGGGCTCACCAGAATACATGCAGGGCTCACCAGAATACACGCAGGGCTCACCAGAATACATGCAGGGCTCACCAGAATACCTGAAGGGCTCACCAGAATACATGCAGGGCTCACCAGAATACCTGAAGGGCTCACCAGAATACATGCAGGGCTCACCAGAATACCTGAAGGGCTCACCAGAATACATGCAGGGCTCACCAGAATACATGCAGGGCTCACCAGAATACATGCAGGGCTCACCAGAATACCTGAAGGGCTCACCAGAATACATGCAGGGCTCACCAGAATACATGCAGGGCTCACCAGAATACATGCAGGGCTCACCAGAATACCTGAAGGGCTCACCAGAATACATGCAGGGCTCACCAGAATACCTGAAGGGCTCACCCTGCCCATTGCTAATTTTTACACAGAGTGGATTTAAAATTTAGTGTTTGACTAATACAAATTTTCTTAAATTAACCATATTTTAATAATTTTCAAGGAAATACTCTACATATCTCGAAATTGGCTAAACCAAATTTGGTTCCAATGTGATCCCTGTACAAGGACTGTTGGAGAAATCTTAAGGTACTGACAAAAATCTCAAAGAAAGAATAAGCAAGTAATGTAAAACAAATTTTAAAGTAAGAATAAGCCAGTATTGTCAGAAATTTCACAGTAAGAAAGAAAAAGTACTGTCAGAAATCTCAAAGTAAGAATAAGTACTGTTAGAAATTTCAAAGTAAGAATAATTACTGTTGGAAATCTCAGAGTAAGAATAAGTAAGTCAGAAATCATAAACTAAGGATAAGCAATAACTGTCAAAAAAGTAAAAGTAAATATTGTTTAAAATACTAAAATGTTGCATTAGGAAACAGTTACAAGAATACAGGGAATCAAAGCTGAAATAGCGTCCTATGCTATTGTATACTGATAACTGAAGGCATTATATGTAAATGTGTAATTACATTCTTCATGTTGACACTTTTTTTCGTTTGTAGATGTAAGTGCGAGTTCAGTGCTGCCAAATGCGGCCGATGTGTGTGCCTCCTTCCAGTTCGGGGTGTTACAGCACCTGGCAAAACGAGTCCAGCGCGGATTACTGTTTTGTGAACTAAAGGGACTTCTACCAGAGACAAACAAAACTTTGGTAGGGCGTGTTTTTTGATGTAAACATTTTCCTTACATACATTTATCTGACTTCGTTACATACATTTTATATTCTTTGTTAACTTCTCTTTATTCTGTGTACTAGGATAACATTATTAGTCCACTACTGGTTCAACTGATTTGTGGAGCCCACTTAGGGACATGCAGTGCTTCAGCAGTACTCTCACAATGCTTGTTCAATTTATTTATGCATAGCTTTAAAAAAAATTATATAGTGCACTGGAGAGGTAAAGGAGGCATTTCCATATTACACTGCAAATATGTGTTCATTTTCTGTTAAGTCCATTAGGGAACAGTAAGTTTGTTTTGAAACCGTTGTCAGGTACGCAAATTTAAATTCACCCAGACTGCTAATCACGTAAGTGCTGAACTGTTGCATTCTAAAATTAAAAGTTACAAACTTGAGAGTTATCAGACTGTTATTGACCCAAGAGGGGCGGGACGTAGCCCATTGGTACAGTCCTCGCTTGATGCGCGGTCAGTGTGGGATCAATGCCCGTTGGTGGACCCATTGGGCTGTTTCTTGTTCCAGCCAGTGTACCACGACTGGTGTACCAAAGGCTGTGGTATGTACTACCCTGTCTGTGGGATGGTGCATATAAAAGATCCCTTGCTGCTAATCAAAAAGTGTAGCCCATGAAGTGGCACAGCGGGTTTCCTCTCTCAATATCTGTGTGGTCCTTAACCATAATGTCTGACGCCATATAATTGAAAATAAAGTGTGTTGAGTGTGTTGTTAAATAAAACTTTTTTTTTTTTTTTTCCTTTGGTTCAACTTTAAAAAAAAAAAAAAAAAACCTGATATCTTTAAGTGTACAACATGGGAATAAAATTTATCTTCTGCAAAAAGAATAATAAAAAAAGAGAATAAAATGACTGCCACAGTGATTAGAAGAGTTAGTTCACCACACCCCAGGAGATGACAATGAGAAGAAGAGCTATCTCCCCTTACACCAGGTTGTTTATCCAGAATATTACCTAAGAGTTGTAACCATGGTAATATGAATATTTCATCTACAGGTTGTATCAGGTGGTGTTGCCAGCAACAAGTTCTTGCGAGCAGGCCTTGTCAAAGTGTGTGATAAATATTCCTGTAAGGTCGTCTGTCCCCCGCCCAAACTCTGTACCGACAATGGAATCATGATTGCCTGGTTAGTGTTGTGTTGTTATTACAGCTGACATTACTAATAGAAGATATTCAAATTATTATTATTATTTAATTATTTTTTTTTTTTTTTTTTCAAAGTTTATTGTCCCCAGACTACCTTACATTAATGTTATAGGATACACATTATATAATAATACAAATAATATCTTATGATATTAATAAACGTTACCACAAAAAGGAAAGACAAACTAATAGAAGAAAGTAAAATAAACAAATAGAAAATAATAATAACAATAATAAAACAAAAATAATAATACAAAATTAATAATAATAAAAAAGAATAAATTAAAAAATAAAAAAGATGATGAAAATAAATAAATAAATAAATAATCCCTAGCATTGTTGTTAGCTGATAGGTTTCTCAACAGTGTACTTTACATTCACCTATGTATTTGGTTGGTTTAAGATATTCTAATTAGTTATTATTTACTAATTAAGTTGTCAAGTTTTTTAATGCTGAATAATTTTTAAATATGTTGGATCAGATTCCAGAAATCACAGATGAAATACTTCCGGAATTATTTAGAATTGTGGATTTTCTGTGCCACCTAAAACTGTCTATGTTGCCGAAACACTTACAATAACTCCCTTCTGTTCAAACACCTGTAGTGTTTTCCTAAATTTTGGTCCAAAGTAATTTCATCTCTGAAAAATGTACGCTTTAGCAATCACAAAGTGACATCTTGAACAAAATGAAATTTAGTTCATTGCCATCTTCATCTTTAAAAGAAATTAAAGCTGATGAATATGCAAAAATGTTAAAATTCAACATTAAGTAACCCCTTTAGTACACTAAAACTAAATAATGGACACCAAATGAGACACACACACACACACACACACACACACACACATAGGAACACAAGCAGACACACACACTCATAGGAACACAAGCACACACACACACATAGGAATGCAAGCACACACACACAAAGGAACGCAAGCACAAACACTCATAGGAATGCAAGCACACACACACATACACATAGGAACACAATGACATACATACACACACATAGGAACGCACGCACGCACACGCACACACACACACACACACACACACACACACAAACAACATTGCATTCTGGTCAATTATATGGATTCAGTTTATAGATTAAAAACAAAAGTCGTATTTTAAAATATTTTATTTACCCGTATTTAATTTATTTCTGCAAGTATTGTATAATTTTTTTCACAAAGGAATGGAATGGAAAAACTGTTATCACAAGAAGATTTTGCGCAAGATCCTGAAAATGTTGATATTCAACCAAGGTAAGACATGAAACATCACTCGTATGACTAAGTGAAAAGGCCAGATATAGGTATTACTTTTTGGTTGGTGGCCATGACGTCAATATTTGCATTTAGTTTCCAACCCCTGAAATTAACAAAATGTCCATGGCAAAACAAACATGCTGTGGGAGGGGGAATATATATATTTATTATCCATATAGTTCAAGATATTCAGGGTAATATAACCAATATGACCCACGTGTGTCATAATGATTTCACATGCACAATGAATGACATAATTTTGTGAAGTAACTTAATGTGGCTTCCCCAGTGTAGTCCACAACAAAAACTGCTGTGGAGAATTAAAAATCCACTGCATTGCCAATTGCTGTGGGCAATTGCAGGGATTGAGCACCAATGTAAATGTTCATGTTCGGGTTAATTTTTCACAAACTATAAATAGTCGTTGATTATTTAAACTTGGTTTGTAGTTGAATCTATGGATTTTCATCTCGGTGCACATTAAAAAAAACAAAAACAAAAACAAAAAAATAATAATAATTTTAAAATGTTTTTTGTTGTTTATTTAAGAAGTAAATGAGTAATTTACATTACAACTTTTTTCTTTTTATAAAAATAAATCAGCAGTTAAAAGAAAGGAAGGCAATAATTGTTTAACGACACCTCAGCACATTTTAAATTATGGCTACTTGGTGTCAGTGTGTGGTTTATGTAAATATTTGGTATGGAAAATGAGACATGATACCTGTTGTATGAATCAATTAAATTAAACCTAAAATAAAAGTTTGTTTTGTTTAAGGACATTACTAAAGCACATTGATTAATTAATGAGTGGAAGGAAGGAAATGTTTTATTTAACAACACACTTAACACATTTTATTTATGGTTATATGGTGTCAGACATATGGTTAAGGACCACACAGATATTGAGAGAGGAAACCCACTGTTGCCACTTCATGGGCTACTCTGTTCAATTAGCAGCAAGGGATCTTTTATATGCACCATTCCACAGACAGGATAGTCAGGGATGAGAATTTTCCGTGGATTTTGGACCCCCAGGGTTGATCCTGTGAAATGTGTAAATTTGTTGAGAATTTTTTTTTTTTTTTTGGGGGGGGGGGGGGTTAGAATATAGGTGTATGCCTTGCATTCTGTGGAAATATTAATTAAAGTTGAGGTCGCAGTGCAGCTGCTATCGTAATGTAGTGGCCGCCATGTTTATTTTGATGCACTGTGTGTATACGAAAATAAAACAAAACTAGCTTTGTGTGTATGTGTTTAGTACTGTTTACTACGATCACTGTGATTGGTTAAAATTGAGACGTCTGTGATATTGAGACCAACCTGTGTCAAAGTGTTTATTGACAGGAGTTTATGCATTATAATAATCCTTTCTATGGTATGTAAGTTATTCTGTAATTCTGTGATATATGTGTCTCCTGATGCAGATTTTTGTCTTGTAATTGTAAAAAAACCCTGGACCGCCAGCTAATTTCAGCTGAAAATACAAATTGTCATTCTCATCCCTGGATAGTACATACCACAGCCTTTGTTACACCAGTTGTGGAGCACTGGCTGGAACGAGTGGCTGTTGGGTATCAAACATTTGGTAATTCTGAAATATAGTCTTCAGAGAAACCCACTATATTTTTCCATTAATTAACAAGGGATATTTTATATGCACTTTCCCATAAACAGGACAGCACATACCACAGACAAAAGAGTAATGAGGCACTAGTTGAGATGGGGAAAACCCCCAATGGGTCCACTTAGGAGGTTTGAACCTACCACCCATGCACCTACAACAAATCCCACTGGAAGCTGTTAGTGTTGATGCCTTGAGCAAGAAGTAAACATTCAAATACAAAACCATGTAGCTTACTAACATTGAAATGACTAACATTTTTTTTTTTTTTTTCTTTGTTTCAGATGTCCTCTGGGAGTTGACATTTCCGAGGAAGTATCCAACACAGCGTTAAAATTACCAAGGATTAAATTGCTTGACACATAAACATTAATTGTGTATTCGAAACTCTATTCCGATACAAGGAACATAAGAGGCAAGAACATTTTTATGAATATATTTCGATTCTCAGATACTTCACAACCTTATACCTGGCATAGTGGTGTGACTAGAATGGGTTATCAGCTGTTTGTGAACACAGTTTCAAATACATAATCTAGAAGCCCTGCTGATACTAGCTGTTTTAAATGTTGCAAAATGGTGTGCATGTTTCAAGTCGTGTTATGCCTGTGACGCTGCCTCTAGGTGTATACACCAAATCATACCCAGTAGAAGACAATTGTAACCTATGTGGATGAAACTGATAAACATGTTTTAATATCATGGATATAAATAGTGCTAGCCCTCACTGTGTAAATAAATCGGAGAAAGATGGAAGGGTTAAACTGCTAGTTT
This sequence comes from Gigantopelta aegis, assembly GCF_016097555.1. Taxonomy (NCBI): domain Eukaryota; kingdom Metazoa; phylum Mollusca; class Gastropoda; order Neomphalida; family Peltospiridae; genus Gigantopelta; species Gigantopelta aegis. The sequence continues at coordinate 6,309,549 of NC_054707.1, forward strand.
TACACATAATGGATGCTCAATTTCCCTCGTTCCCAGTGGTAAAGCGCTCGGTTTGGGATCGATGCCCATCAGTGGGCCCATTGGGCTATTTCTCGCTCCAGCCAGTGCACCACGACTGGTATATCAAAGGCAGTGGTATGTACTACCCTGTCTGTGGGATGGTGCATATAAAAGATCCCTTGTTGCTAATCGAAAAGAGTAGCCCATGAAGTGGCGACAGTGGGTTTCCTCTCTCAATATCTGTGTGGTCCTTAACCATATGTCCAACACCACATAACCGTAAATAAAATGAGTTGAGTGTGTCGTTAAATAAAACATTTCCTTCCTTCCTATTTGGAACACTTCTACCTACAAGACAAATTTGACAGAAATCATTTTGACAATCTGAATGTTTTATGTACATTTCAGGCTATGCATGACTCTCTGATATTGCATTTTGGTCAGTACTGGATGTTTTTGCTATTAATTCACATGTAACATCACCTATCACAATAGTCTGGGAATCTGTAGCTGGCACGGACTTCCAACAGGTTCCCGAATACATCAGTAAGACCAGAAAACAGACGAGACACCCAACACTTTCTCCAAGAATCAGATACACGTACCACATGGGCGAATAATGCTGCATCAGCGGTCCGAGAATTGCCGGGTTGCCGATACTCCCCACGGACGCTGTGATCGATATCAGCGACGCTATTTTACCCGTCACCGTGATGTGTTCACAGATCAAGTTGTAGTTTGTCGGGAAGATAACTCCCATAGATAGACCGGCACCCGTCATCGATACCCACACCCCGGCATGAAAGGAATGTGCTGCAGAGAAGAGCAACCCTGTGCATGAAACAATCAGGAGGCTGTAGACGATAAACAGACACTTAGTTGGAGACAAACAGCGAATTAAAAATATTCCCAAAAAGCGGGAGACGGCGAACGCAGCCCAGTATGTTGATGTGATGAGAGTGCCTTCCGCTTTTGTCCACGTCATTGTTCTCACAACAAACAGCAGCATGAAGTTTGCCATTGTGTCCTCTATTGCTACGTAAAATATATTGAGGAAAATGATAATAAAGAGAGTTACCGTAATGGTTTTGAGACCAGCATTTCTCGTTTGGTTATTTTTCACATTTCCCTGTTCATGGTTCTCCCCGACCCTGGGTTGCTGTTGACAGTGCAGAAATAAAAATGGAATGGATACGATAATACATGCTGCAGCTACGATGATGTAAGCGATGTATACGATGGTTGTTCTTTTTTTCATGTGAGTGGTTGAATTTTGAAATGGTGAATATGTAGTTGAATTTTGAAATGATGAATATCTGGTTGTATTTTGAAATGATGTATATACGGTTGAATTTTGAAATGATGAATATCCAGTTGAATTTTGATATAGGGAATATTTTGTTGAATTTTGAAATGATGAATGTGGGGTTGCATTTTGAAATGATAAAAGTGGGGTTGAATTATGAAATGATAAATATGTAGTTGAATTTTGAAATGGTGAATGTGTAGATGAACCTATAAGCTTTGAATGGATAGTCAGAGTGTTTGTCCTATTCTCTGTGTTTGAGTTATAATTATCTATTATTTCTAGCCTAGAAGATATGTTTGTTGAGAGTTGTGTGGGATGAGGATTCTCTTCAGTCTGTCTTAGTGTCAGAAATGGTTCAGTCACAAGGGGACCTATCACCGATCCCACAGCATAACAGAAATGTATTGCCTGCATATAGGAGCGACCTTCTTTCCCCCATATCCTGATGATGTCAGCATTGCCACCTGAAGATAAATAAAGACATAATTAATGTATTGCCACCTAAATGTACATTAATATAAACTGTAAGAAAAATCATAATCCTAGGAAAAGTGTTTGTCTTAAAACTATTCATTTCAAAAAACAATGTCAAAAGTTACAATTTTTAATTTTCATCTCTTTATTTTCCAGACTTCTTTATGAGTATACACATCATAACTACAGGTACATTGGTGTAATTACAGTTATAAATGAATGGGTATAAAACATCGGGACGTTTCTAATAAAATTACCTGTCCATTAAAGGTGAGAATATCATGTTGTACGTTATATTGTTTTTATTTTTTCAAAAATTAAACAAAAAAACACGATTAAATTGATAATCAAATAGAATTTTCCATGAACTGTAGTCATCAATGTGTCGCAATAACAAATGGTTTGTTACTATTGATTATTATTATTATTATTATTATTACATATTTTATAAGCTACAGGTGATTGTGAAAGGATTAAAAAAAAAAGTATTTACATAAATTCAACAAAGTGATCACATCTACAGTGAAACATCTCAAAACTGGACTCTCTGTAAACTGGAATCCCCCCAAAACCTGACATATTTCACGGTCCTTTTTTACAAATCAGTACAGTATCAAAACTGGATACCTCTAAGAACCTGACATTTTACTTCGTCCCAAGGGTGTCCGGTTTAGAGGGGTTTCACTGTATAAATATTACATGCTGGAGCAGAAGTAATATTGTTCAGCATTGCTGGTGAAAGAAAGAAGTGTTTTATTTAACGACGCATTCAACACATTTTATTTACGGTTATATGGCGTTAGACATATGGTTAAGGACCACACAGATTTTGAGAGGAAACCCGCTGTCACCACTACATGGGCTACTCTTCCGATTAGCAGCAAGGGATCTTTTATTTGCACTTCCCACAGGCAGGATAGCACAAACCATGGCCTTTGTTGAACCAGTTATGGATCACTGGTTGGTGCAAGTGGTTTACACCTACCCATTGAGCCTTGCAGTGCACTCACTCAGGGTTTGGAGTCGGTATCTGGATTAAAAATCCCATGCCTTGACTGGGATCTGAACCCAGTACCTACCAGCCTGTAGACCGATGGCCTGCCATGACGCCACCGAGGCCGGTACATTTCTGGTGAATGCTGTGAGCTAATTTTGCCATTTACTCCTGCTTTTATATAACCACTTCTAGCACCATACCATTATTATTATTTTTTTTTTTAAACCCATAAAATACTGAAATGCCATTTCAGATCTTTCTTAAATAATTACAAGTAGGTTGTCCTTTGTAGAAATTAGTTGGCTTGAAGTCACATGTTAGTTTTAGTACTAAATAGTAACAACTGCAAGTGCCACTTGTATAACAACATGCTCTGGCATAAAGGTAAAAAACTCAAAATATTTATGGTGAACTTGTATTGATTTGATTCAACTAGTATTTGCCTTAAGATGGTTCCAAAGTGGTGAGAGTTTTTGCATTTGCCGTACACCATTTTGTTAGGGGGTTTTTTGTGTATGTGTTTGGAAAAAAATTTCTTGCCTGGAGTTATTATCAGGAGAATAAGGGATTCCTTTTTTGATATTTAGTCCCCTACTGGTCCAACCAGAGGACTATAGAGTTCTGCTCTGTTTGTTTGTCTGTCTGTCTGTCAGTCCCACATATAGTTTTCTGAACTCTCTTTTTTTTTTTTTTTTCATAATACCTCAAGATATTGACCTGAATTTTTTGGTATAGCTTTATCATATAGATATACAAATTAGGTGTTCGACTTTCACAAGGATTGGCTAATTTTTGACTGAATTATGGATCTTGAAGTTAGGAGATTAAAAAAACTAACAATTGAGCCCAGTAGTGGACATATATTGTTTTAGCAGTACTCTCAGAATGCTTGTATCAAATGGGAGAGTCGTGTGTGTGACAAAAATCTACATGCTTCACATACCAACATCTATTCCCGCCATGGGCATGGCACCGACAAAGATTACGACAAGCATCACAACGTAATTGGAACAGAATGGAAGCAGCCCAGTGAGTAGTCCGGTGGTTAGACTAGTGATGAAGAGCATCAGAGGCTTAGAGATGCGGTCGTAGAGGAAGCCGACGGGGAAGGAGCCGCAAGTGTAGCCGGCCGACATGGCCGTGATGAAGAGCGACAACTGCTGTGTGTCCGTGGCCGTGACAATCTGGAGGTCCAGCAGAGATGGACCGCGCTGGCCACCCACAACACCCTGCAGATACAAAAACATTGTACAGATTTATCTTACTGGCAATACATTGGGTATGTCTGTTGAAAAAAAGAAAAAGAAAGAAATATTTTATTTAATGACGTACTCAACACATTTTATTTATGGTTATATGGCGTCAGACATATGGTTAAGGACCACACAGATATTGAGAGAGGAAACCCACTGTCGCAACTTCTTGGGCTACTCTTTTCCGATTAGCAGCAAGGGATCTTTTATATGCACCATCCCAAAGACAGGGTAGTACATACCACAGCCTTTGATATACCAGTTGTGGTGCACTGGCTGGAGCGAGAAATAGCCCAATGGGCCCACCGACAGGGATTGATCCCACGTATGTCTGTTGAATTTAAATACACAAAAACAAAAATGACATTAATCCATTTTATGTACAGATCTTAGCACCAAGATCACCTAAGTGCATACAGTAGTTATGTACTTCCGGTGATCTTAGTACTAAAATCGCTTTGTAAAAAGAAATCAAACACAATGGATATTTTCCTCGCAACTTTGTGAGGAGAAAAACTATCTGGTAACTTTTTACTCCACTGATAGCTCTTGTGTATGGTAAGGTTGATAGAGGTGACCTTTTAAACGTGTGTGTGTGTGTGTGCGTCGGTGGGTGCGGGCGCGCATGTGTGTGTGTGTGTGCATGCGTGCGTGCGGGCACGCGCGCATGTGTGTGTGCTGTGTAGGTAGATTTTTATTTGGGGGGAAGGGAAGGATTGTACAAAAAGAATGGAATATTTATTTAATGACATTGCGGTACATTCTATTTGAAGTTTAACATATGGCTGTCAAGGAAAAGAGAAGAAACTTGATGCTGCCACATTGGCTACTCCTACCAGTAAAGCAGTGAGGGGTATTTTATATTCATTTCCCCCATAGACAAGACAGTACATACCACATATTTTGATGTACATGTCAGGAGACACTGGTTTGGATGGGGAAAAACCAGAGTGCATAAAGGATGATAGATCCTGTAACCCATCACACCTCATGTGAACACTCCACCAAATGAGCTAAATCGTACACCATGAATCAGGGGTGGGAATTGGTGAACTGTAACCCATCACACCCCAAGAGAACACTCCAGTAAATGAGCTAAATCATACACCATGAATCAGGGGTGGGAATTGGTGAACTGTAACCCATCACACCCCAAAAGAACACTCCACCAAATGAGCTAAATCGTACACCATGAATTGGGTGGGAATTGGTGAACTGTAACCCATCACACCTCAAGAGAACACTCTACCAAACGAGCTAAATCGTACACCATGAATCAGGGGTGGGAATTGGTGAACTGTAACCCATCACACCTCAAGAGAACACTCCACCAAATGAGCTAAATCGTACACCATGAATTAGGGTGGGAATTGGTGAACTGTAACCCATCACACCCCAAGAGAACACTCCACCAAATGAGCTAAATTGTACACCATGAATCAGGGGTGGGAATTGGTGAACTGTAACCCATCACACCCCAAGAGAACACCACCAAATGAGCTAAATAGTTCACCATGAATCAGGGGTGGGAATTGGTGAACTGTAACCCATCACACCCCAAGAGAACACTCCACCAAATGAGCTAAATCGTACACCATGAATCATGGGTGGCAATTGGTGAACTGTAACCCATCACACCTCAAGAGGACACTCCACCAAATGACCATGAATCCAAATCGTACACCATGAATCAGCCAAATCGTACACCATGAATCAGGGGTGGCAATTGGTGAACTGTAACTCATTACACCCCAAGAGAACACTCCACCAAATCAGCCAAATCGTACACCATGAATCAGGGGTGGGAATTGGTGAACTGTAACCCATCACACCTCAAGTGAACACTCCACCAAATGAGTCAAATCGTACACCATGAATCAGGGGTGGGAATTGGTGAACTGTAACCCATCACACCTCAAGTGAACACTCCACCAAATGAGCCAAATCCTACACCATGAATCGGGTGGGAATTGGTGAACTGTAACCCATCACACCTCAAGTGAACACTCCCACCAAATGAGCCAAATCGTACACCATGAATCAGGGGTGGGAATTGGTGAAGTGTAACCCATCATACCTCAAGTGAACACTCACCAAATGAGCCAAATTGTACACCATGAACCAGGGGTGGGAATTGGTGAACTGTAACCCATCACACCTCAAGTGAACACTCCACCAAATGAGCCAAATCGTACACCATGAATCAGAGGTGGGAATTGGTGAACTGTAAAAAAGATGAAATCTAGAGGGGTCCTGGAAATTCTTGAAATCCTAGGTTAAAATCTGTGCCATCTGACACATTTTGGAGGAAAGGACAATTAAAATGCGAGGAAACACAATGTTCCATGAGAGGAAAACGGCTGATCCGAGGAGAATTACCACCCCTGATGAATAAATGGATGTGTGTGTGGGTGGATGGATTAATTGTTGATGTATCCATGTATTTATATTTTATGTATAGGTAGATTATTGTTTTTTGGGGGGGGGGGGGGGGGGGGGAATGGAAGGGTTGTACAGTGAAACCCCTCTAAACTAGAACCTCAATAAGCCAGAATTCCCTCAAAACTGGATGTTTTTCAGTCCCTTTTTAAATATCAGTACAGCACCTCTGTAAACCAGATACCCCTAGATACCGGGCTTTTTACTTTGATCCCAGGGTTTCCAGTTTAGAGAGGTTTCACTGTAATATACTCACAAGTGTCAAGAATGCAAAACAGATTGACATGGTATGAACAAAATTCTTCCTGTATTCAGCTTCTCTCATTTTCTCCCTGAAATGTTTATTCACTTTGATATTTGTGTGATCATTATTGGCGTCCACTGGTATGCAGGTGTCACTGCATGCATCCAAATCTTGCATGTCTAAAACCTCCCTAGCGTCAGATACTGGTACAACTACTGGTAGGTCTTCTGTGGGGTTCTTGTGGTGGGAGACCATTCCTGTAAAAGTTTAAACAAGACCGCATGTCTTACTGTATGTAACATGAAGAATGATACACTGAATAAATTGATACATTTTTAAAGTTCAAAATATCAGGATTTTTCTTAGAAGAGGATGCAATTCATAAATGAGGCACTTGTAAGTATATCCTTTTTATTTGTGATGGAAATGGGTGTGTGCAGGTGTCCCAAACAGTGTCCAACTAGTATATTAAAGGGTGTGTGCAGGTGTCCCAGACAGTGTCCAACTAGTATATTAAAGGGTGTGTGCAGGTGTCCCAGACAGTGTCCAACTAGTATATTAAAGGGTGTGTGCAGGTGTCCCAGACAGTGTCCAACTAGTATATTAAAGGGTGTGTGCAGGTGTCCCAGACAGTGTCCAACTAGTATATTAAAGGGTGTGTGCAGGTGTCCCAGACAGTGTCCAACTAGTATATTAATGGGTGTGTGCAGGTGTCCCAGACAGTGTCCAACTAGTATATTAAAGGGTGTGTGCAGGTGTCCCAGACAGTGTCCAACTAGTATATTAAAGGGTGTGTGCAGGTGTCCCAGACAGTGTCCAACTAATATATTAAAGGGTGTGTGCAGGTGTCCCAGACAGTGTCCAACTAGTATATTAAAGGGTGTGTGCAGGTGTCCCAGACAGTGTCCAACTAGTATATTAAAGAGTGTGTGCAGGTGTCCCAAACAGTGTCCAACTAGTATATTAAAGGGTGTGTGCAGGTGTCCCAAACAATGTCCAACTAGTACATTAAAGGCCATGGTATGTCATGATCTTTAATATATCTGTCATGGCACATTCATTGAGATTGGAGAAACCCATATGCGACAACTGAGGTTTGATCCTATAAACCCAAGCACCTGAAACAAGTGCTCTACCAACTCTACTAAATCTCACTTTATGGGCTACTCTTTTTTTTCGATTAGCAGCAAGGGATCTTTCATATGCACCATCCCACAGACAGGATAACACATACCATGGCCTTTGATATACCAGTCGTGGTGCACTAGCTGGAGCAAGAAATAGCCCAATGGGCCCACCGACGGGGATTGATCCTTGACCGACCGTGCATCAAGCAAACGCTTTACCACTGGGCTACATCCAGTCCCAGATACGTAGTCTTGGTTATCACTTTGACAATACATCGCTTGAGCAAGACACCATATTACAAAGTTAAGTGTTTGATATGAACAGCACTTGGTATTTTACAATTTTTTATACTGGACTTTAGAATGTGGCAAAGTGCATACCTACTATGTGGTACACAGCTAGGGCCACACTTAGCCTACTGGGAAAAGTGGGGGGGGGGGGGGGGGGGGCTCCCAATATCTTAAGATCCAATCTATGGGCAAATATCACATCACAGGTCAGCATAATACAGGTCACTTTGTACCAAATTAGGTAATTTTGAAGAACACTGTGAGGTAAATTCATAGACAAATGGTTGCTTAAAAGAGGTTACCACCAGATCAGGTTTCACTAGTGAAAACATTTTGTATTGAATATATTTATAACTAAGAAAAATTAATTATGATATGTGACAAAGTAGATTTTCATTTCTTTTTTCTCTCTTAATCACATACCACTATTATCCTGCCAAATTTTAAAGGCTAGCGCATCACTGATATTTCGGTATAACTTGCAACATTGGTGGCCCCAAGGGTAAACCAGAGGTGCAATAATTCCATCACAAGAGGTGCTCCGATAAGAGAGGCTTGGCTTAGAACAGACTCGGAGTAAAACAATGGCGCTTTCCGCAAGAACCACGTTACGGAATGTTGATGTTTGGAAAAGCCAACTGCTTCAATTACTTTGGCGTATAAACGTACCCTTTTCTACTAAATCTAATTTCACAAAACCAAAGGTACGTTTTAAGATAAGCTTCACAGGTTTGTTTTGTTATGATTCTGTGTGATTACTTTATAAACGTTAACGCCAAAACCGCAACCGGTTGCGGGGTAAATTTGTAGTCGCTTCACAAGACGATAATTCATTAGTAGCGCTAGTTCCAGTCACACCCTAAAGCCGAATGCCAGTAGAATAAAGTTATATGCTTGTACAAGCAATTTTGAAATTTATAATTAACACATACTTTGTAAGTAACGGTAAAGCATACCTGTTAACAAAACTAAAAACCGGTTCTCGATCGGCTTCCAGTACTGAGGTGCCACAGAATACCGAAGTATACAGCAATTGGCTGAAATATACTCTTGACTTACTTAATTTGTGATACCCCTCTTATTGACTTATGAATAACATGATACGCCTCTTGTTGGATATTATAGCATATGAAAACTGTCCTTTGAAGAGTATTATTAAATGTTCAAATATGTCATGTGATAATGTGTATTTAGGGCTTAAAATAGGAAGTAATATATGGCCCACTGGGAGGGTGGGTTGGTGGTGTTAACGCAGGCTGAGTGAATGGTTTGGGGCAGGTGGTGGGGAAATTAGGACCTCTGAGATGTATTTTAGAGCCTGCTCATAAAATTAAAATATAACGGAATGACAGCTCAGCTCAGCCAAATAGAAAATGAGATGACCTTGAAACATAATCTGTTTTTTTTTTAGCTAGTGAATTTCTATTTCACCTGCTAGGTATAAAAAAGATACTGCTTTTTGCAGACCGCTATTTTAAGCACAGCATTTAACAGAGCTTTATTGGTAGGAGTACGGTAGTCTTTGTGGCAGTAACAGGATTCCATTCTTTCGGCCAAATCTTGAAATAACTGTCTGTTAAATACCAAATAGACCTAGTTTTAAAATGTTTAATTTATTAGAAGAGACGGAAAGTATACATTTGTTAAAATAAAACTAATTTAATAAAGATTATTGCAATATTTTTATAGTCTCTATACTGCTACTGGCATATTTAAGTAACATGTATGTATTCCAATTTCCATTGTTTTATTACCCTGACATTAATTACTATTGACTTAATGTCTTCCTGATTATCAGCGGAAGAGAAAATTTATAGATTCTCTGCGTGTGTATGTGAGAGGGGGAGCCGGAGGTCAGGGTCTACCCAGGTATGGTGGAATTGGCGGCGACGGGGGGAGTGTGTCGGTGATAGCCAGGAAGGACATCACTCTTATTGACGTAGCCAAGCGCAATGAGAAGAAAAGATACATCGCTGGCACAGGAGCAAACAGCAGGTACATTGTGCATACACTATTGAGGAATATCCATGCCCCTCGCAATTTATTTTAATTGCAGGGCCTTAATTATCTTTGAAAGTAGGAGGCTTGTGAGAACAGTAGGCAGCTTTAATTACTGAACCCACTGAGTTATATTTATTTATATAATTCAGGGCTTTAGATTGCATCAAAGTCTAGGTATCTGCATAACAACATTTATTCATATTAGCATTATAGCCAAACAACTATATAGGGTTGCATATGAATCACTACTAATTTTACATGGATTACAACTCATTTGTGGGTAGACTAATGGAAATACATGGTGAAAAGGTCTAATTTTGTCCAAATTAAGGATTTGTTCTAGCACTAGGGGTCTGCAGTTTTCTCCCCCCCCCCCCCCCCCCCCCAACTGTTCTGTACACTTATGCCTTCACCTCTGTAAATTGGTCATTGAGCAAATAACATATTAATAATAAATAACATTCAGGTATTTTTATAGATTCATCATATTAAAAAAAAAAAAAGATCTATTAATACATTCACCCCTATCCAGGGCTAGCTCTGGGTCAGCAGAAAAGTTCGCCAAATTATTTTTTAAACTTAAAAAATTGCAAAAACTCAGTTATTTTGTATTAAAATATCAATTATTACATCAAATTATTTTTCCAAATTAAAATAAAATTCGACAATTGTTTTTGAAATTCGCAATTGGCAAATTTGGCGAGTGCCAGAGCTAGTCCTGCCCATCTAATTAAGTAACCATTGAGCTGATAACATTTTTGCTTTACGCAAATGTAGAGACAATGTATGTACCAGGGGTTTCCCCAGGGCCGTTAGGCGTAGCGGCCCGACATGCCTTGGTCCGGAAAGTAAGCGCTTTGACGGCGTGGAAGCACCTTAAATCAATTGCCGCTATGCCTTGAATTGAAATGCTTTAGAAAAACAAGTCGATTACCTCTTGCAAACAACTTGTGTGCTAGTATATCAGGCACACCTAATCACTATGACAGGTAAAATACTTCCTAACTACTTAACAATGGACCAGTCGTCTGCTTACAATTGGTGTTTGGTAATTTATCACATCTGCTGGGACCGCTAATCCGTCAGGAAGGCGCTTACGCATAACAGGCTTCCCGTGCCGAGCAATCAAGCTTCAAGGCCGATCAAAAAAGAGGATGCCCATTGACAGAATCAACTGTACCATTTAACTGAATAAAGGATAGGCGAAGCACTTTTTTAAAAGTACAGTTAAGTTGGCAATCAATCATTTCTATCCTAACACCCCCTTCCCAAAACACACACACTGAAAATATCCAGAGCTTACGCTGTCGGTAGCCACATTATTAAAAAAAAAATGCCTTATAAAATTTTCAAGTGGCTAAAATTGTAGCTAAGCCATTTTCTTTCTTCTGATGTGAACAAACGGTTACATAATCTATCAGACACCTCAAACATAATAATATCAAATATTCAATTAGTGTAATAGCGATCTCGCAACCGGTAATGAGAAACGGTGTTATCCAGAATACAGCGTAGGCCTTATGTTTGCTTATTTTAATAATCACGGTTATTAATTTTAACGGCATGCATTCGACATGTATGACAGCAATGTGGCGGTGATTGAATGTCTGGAATATCTGTAACTTGTTATTTTAATTTTGTAAAGTCTTTGAACCAAAGTAATAAAAACAAACCGACAATGCGTTTCAATTTGAATACACATGCCAGTTCAGGGCCGGAAGACAATGTAGGCTGAGTTCCACCAGACCGAGCGAAAACAAAACGTTCGCTACACTGGTTTGTGAGCTTCACGTTAAACCAAATGGACACGATGGACACCAATCAAATAGTTTGCGAACGTCAGGAAGAACGTTCGTTGGCTGAACTGAGGAGAGCTCTCGGCGCGAATATACGTCACGCTTCAGTCAGCTGACACCCATTTGTCAAGAGACATCATTGCGGACATTAAACAATATGATGACACAGAAGTAAATCTTAATGTAAATTTGTAGAAAAACAACAGTTGTTTGCATCAATGAATACCAAACTACAGTTTCGTTTATTTCCTTTGTCTTTGTTAATTTTGGTACCTATTTTGCACACATGCAGATCGCGATTGCGGGAAATGAACATGAAGTATTTATACAAATTGCAGTTAAACGTACACTGAATTAGTTTACAATAATCATATTTATTAGATAATGTTAGATATATATTTGTAAGACTGTGAGGTGACATTTAATAAGTTAGCTGGATTTTAAAAAGACTGTAAATTTTAATTTTATTAAAGGTAGGGTCAACTCAAACAAGAGCCTTATGTGTTGGAAAGATGCATACCCGGACCACCAACACATACTGACACTTTAGCAAATGAAAAACACGTAATTTTAGAGTTAATAAAAAACCATGATTATTCCTGCTAACTGGGGGCAGCCATTTTGTTTCGTTTTTGTGAGGTCCGGTGGGATAGCTCGGTGTGAAGTGACGTCAGCTCCTGGCCATCTCCTGTATGTACAGTGTAAACAAAAGCAGTAATTTTCGACACGGCGCTTCTCTTTGATCAACCTGACTTGTAAAACAGCATAAATGACGTAATATTGTAATAAACTATTTAACTAAATATATTTCAAGTTGCATTAACAGAACAAAATGGGGTTATAGTATTTTTCTCTGTTAATTAATCCAAAGGAAAAATGTACAAAATTAGGCCTATTGATATGCTACGCTGGAGCAAAAACGACAACCCACGATACCCAAGTGATAATTTTCTTTTTGGGGGGACTACGTAATTGGTCAGTTCTGTGGTTTTTGATGGAAAAGTCTACTTAATCAATAGTTTTACAGAACTATTTACAGTAATAAACCATGTCCATTACAATTTTAAGGGTGACTGGTAATATTCCACAATACTGGTATGTATTTTTGTGTCTAGACAGCGACAATTAATTGGCTCGTCTGGTTACCAATCAAATACACACCTGCCAATCAGGAATCACAGGTAGAAGCAACTAACAACATAGACCAGTTAACTAAGAAAACACTCCATGTATCATTTCAGTACATAGGTTAATGCATGGGCAAAACATTGTTAATTGTTTCGACTTGTTGTGTAGCCACTTTGACAATGGTATTTTATTTGGTATTGAAAACTAATATATATAGTGCTGGATATACTTATTGCTGGCTTACTGGGATGTGTATTATTACAGAACATTGCAATGTATGACTATTTATTATCCCGCAAAAACCAGGTAGATTGTGTTTCTCTAGTTCTAAGGCTCATCCCTGACGTTACGCGTTAAGTATTACGTAACCACCAGCTCACCAGAGGGTGTACTCACTGATATGGTACAAAATAGATGCGCCCGTTATATATAATAGCCGTCACATTTAACCGTTTTATTAATTAACTATACAATTATACGTGTTGTTATTAAGCAATAATGTGCATTATATATCGTTGAATATGCATACCAGGCCAAATGCCTTAATTGTCCTCTCCTTTTACGAGGTTTTTTTTGTTGTTGTTGTTGTTGTTGTTGGTTTCTTCTTTTTTTTTTTTTTTTTTATAAATGGAATATACTGTGAAGTTAGCATTCTTAGCCTAGGTATTTTACAAGCAGAAATCACAACAAGCATTTAACACGACGCTGAAATCAACAGCAACAACATGGCACAAATTATGAAATTGTTGGGGGTGGGGAATTGATGAGTTACTTAAAAAAAAGTTTAAAAAAAAGAAACATGATTAGCTGGATTGAAGGTAAACACTTACCGTAACTGTTTTCAACCCACTACCCCACTTATTTTGGCTTGATTTGTGTTATACTGATGCTAAAAATGTAAGCGCCTTAAAAAATTCCTGGGGAAAGGCCTGTGTACGTTCTAGTTTAAAAAGATAAAACCAAGGCTCAAAATTAAGATTCTATGCACATTTCCAAATTGCATATGTCCATCACAGGGACTGGTATAATCATGAAATGCCTATTATTATTTATTCAAAGCTATGGGTTGTGAAAGTCTACACATTTTTCCTGATTAGTAATTTAAATTAGAAAGCCTCCAGGACCCAGTGTACAGGTTATTCTTTTCAACTATCAATTACTATTATGGACTGATACAAAGCACATTTCTCATTTATGTTGGGTGTTTGTTTTTTTCAGAAAATTTTGCCTGCTTGGAGAACAAGGAAAGAATCTTGAGATTCCAGTTCCTGTTGGGGTGGTTGTTAAATCTGACAACAATGAAATTCTAGGTAAACACAAGTACATACAGTGTATAAAATATGATTTGTTAGTCAGTAATAATGCAGGCTTCTAGAATTTTTATAAAATCCACTAGCCATGGAATGAGTTATTTTAAAAATTTACTAGCCATGATTAAAAAATCACTAGCCCTACTTTACTTTAAGTTAATACAATTTTACTAAATAATAGTAACAATCAGATATGTCACCTAAAGAAGGAGATAAGGGCTTAAAAACACTAACAATGGGGGTTTGGGGTGGGGGACGGTTATTTACTAGCCCATCATTGAATATCACTAGCCATGGGAGTGGGGCTACCATAATCTAGAAGCCCTGATAAATATACAGAACTTCACATATGTTGTTTTCGCTTCCTATTTATTGCACAAGTTTATTTTGTGCAAGAATATATACCACGCGGTCGAGTGGTATGTTCTTGTGCAAAATAAACGAGTGCAATAAATAGAAAGCGAAAACAACGTATGTGAAGTTCTGTATTTATTACATACCTTCTTTTATGTTTTGCAAAAACGGTTTTTAATTTAATGTCATAACAACATTTTGTTAAATCTATGATCAAAACTCCTTTCATGGATTCATTTAACGTTAAGAATCATACTCTGCGGCAGCCTTGTATAATGTTTCAAATACGATATGACATCATTTGTTAATCATACATGACATAAGTAAATAAAAGGTACTAACTGCACTAAAAAGAAAAAGGGGAATTCCCCATTTAAAAGTCTCGGTTCAAATTGCACATATGTGCAATACAGGATAAATTTATTACACGGTTTCAAAAGTCCTTTATCATTATAGTAAGATTGAATAGGTATGTAATAATATGTTTTATCACAAGCTTAACTGGATTGTTAGCACAATAGTTGAACATTATTTCCCATATATTGTGTACCACTAAGTGGACTCATTCCATTATTTCCAATAGTAGCATGTAATTCCATGGACATCTTGTTTAAGTTTTTGCCACCTCCGTTCCCTTCTCAAAATAAGCAATTATCCCAATGAATCCTCTATATAACATTAATTTAGCTAATTTATCATTTTGGTGACAACATTTACAAAGCGTATAATTTAATAATACATGAATTTTGGTGTTAATTAATTATTTTTTATATTGAAAAGCTTATCTGGATGAATTTGGTGTGAAGGTTGTGATAGCATTTGCTATTTTATTAGTTGGCGGAAACATGAACAAGGCTTATCATTTAATAATATTTTGATGCTAAACTATGGGTTTTTTTAATTGCAAAGCTGATCTGAATTAACCTGGTCAGAATGCTGAGATGGCATGTAATATTTTATCAGTTGGTGGAAACATTTAAAAGGCTTATGATTTAATGATATTGTGACTTTAAATTATTGTTTTTATTGGATAGCTGATCTGGATGAACCCAATCAGAAGGCTGTGATTGCACATGGAGGCAAGGGAGGCCACCCTGGAAACAACTTCTTAGGTTTAAAGGGAGAGATTCGTAATGTAATGTTGGATCTCAAGCTGATTGCAGACATTGGACTTGTTGGGTAATCAGTCTTGTTTGTCATTAATTATAAATAAAAAGTACATGACACTGTATAAATCAAGTGTATTTTCAGACAAAAAATTACTTGTGCATTCCAGTAAGCTATTGTTAAAATGTTATTGTGCCAAGTTTGCAATTTATGGTAATACAATGTTTTTGTATACCTCACATATGATTTGTAATACTTGCGTTTTGTACAGTTTAAATGGCATTAGATACATTTCAATGTTGATTATTATGCAGCTGTACTATTTTGACTAGATTAATGTGTCAATTAAACCAACTAACACCAATTTACTTCACGGCAACTGATCATGGAAACACTGTTGAGTCAAATTGTAAGTTTGTTTACCACATTGTTCAGTCTTGTTACAGCTGACAGGGAACATTTTGTTCAGTATCGCTATGCAAGTTTCAGAGATCACAATGTCATTAATTTAAAAGTTAAGGTAAGAAATTGTTGCTCAATATAAATTCACCAAGTGTCATTCAACTTATGTAAATGTTTTCTGTAGATTTCCAAACGCTGGTAAATCCACTTTTCTGGGATCGGTATCAAGAGCAAAGCCAAAAATAGCTGACTATCCATGTAAGTATTAAATATTAATTACATACATACTACATACATGTACATATTGAACCTCCTCAGTGTACCCATTCTCCTATTGGCTGTGGTATGTGCTATCCTGTCTGGGAAAGTGTATGCACAAGATCCTTTGCTCCTATTGGGAAAAAAATGTTGTTGTTTTTTTCTTTCTAAGATTATGTCAGAATGACATTCAATAGATGATAATTAATCTAATGTGCTACAGTGGTGTCATTAAACAAAACAAAAACAGATCACTTATTCATAATGGCCTTGTTTGGTTTTTCTCATTCCCTCCAGTACTTAATGGTATGTATGTAAGGCCAAGGTATGAGAAAGCAGTTAAATGTCTTTACAGTTGTAGTTCATAACAATTTTATAAATGTATTTGATAAAAACTAATTTGTATTTCAGTTACAACCATTCAACCACAGATAGGTGTTATGGAATACCCGGATTTCAGAAGGGTGAGTTTTTATTCTGTAATAACAGTGTGGATAAAAATATACTATTTTAATTATTTATAATAAATTTAATTTTAAAAAAAAAGCAAAAAGATTCTATCTATCCATTACACAGTTTTGACAGAATGACACCACTACCTTAAAACTAAAATTTCATGAACATGTATCATTCCAGCTGTAACAGCCATTGAAAACAGGCTGCTTATGGATACCGTGAAATCTGTCGAAACCAGATCACGCTAGGGACCTAATATTTTCCAATTTAGACAGGATCTGGTGTTTAGAGGATCAGATTTTAGAATTTAGAAATTCAGGATAGTGACATTTGGCTGTTTTTGACAGGATTCTCATTTAGAAAGGATTCAATGAACCTTGAAATTTAAATACCATTCACTGTTTGGTCATGTTAACTCAGGTATTAGTTTTGTAAGTATACCTAGAGAATGTACTCAATATTAAAAAGTTTAAAAGATTTATTTGTGATTACGATTATAGGGTGTATACTACCAAATCAAATCCCATAGACGACAATAGTAACATATGCGGCTAAAACTCCTACCTGCAACGTATCAACCGACATAAACGCCACGGATATAAATACTACCACCCCTTACACTTAAAGTGAATCAGAAAAAAATGGGGGTCAAGCTGCTTGTTTCTGAGATAACGGGTAGCGTCTATGACTACCCTAGTTTCGCACAAAATTTGAGTACTTTTTTTTACAGGTACCCCATACATGTTTCAAGCACAAGGCTACTTGACACATTGTTACTAGATGAAATAAAATTGCACATTTATTTTACCCAGATGAAACTATTATTTTTTACAACCAACACACTCACATTTATAACCAATCACAGGACTTGTGGTGTTCACTTCTCTATCAAAAGTTCGGTGCACCTCCAACTTTGACCCAGCCGGAAGTTATTTGGTATAGTACTACCTATACTGATAACATACATTTTTCAAAAAGTGTCCAGCTATGTGTCTTTATGACAACCAGGATCTGGTGTATTCTGACATAAACTGACAACCTCACTGAAAGTGTTGTTTCTACAGTGCAACCTAATATAATGTACACCTCAAAAAGCATATATATTGCATATAGTTTTGTACAAATGCAATATGTCATATTAAACAACAAAATGTTTTAAAATAAAACTCCTGAAGATATTTACTTTCAGTTGGGTGTGTGTACTCAGGTATATATATGTAGAGACAACAAAGATAGTCAGAGTACCTCTACCCCTTTAAAGAATGCCATTAAAACACATGCACTTGATTGACCCCTAGATTATGAAGACCTTAACAGGCACATCAAAGAAATATCAGTATTAAAAAAATACACTGTCTGAGGAAGGAAACACAAACATGACTGTACCTGTATGAAGTAATGACTTAATGTCCTGAACATTAGTGTTGGGAGGAAATCCTGTATGCTGGGTGTGGGTGTCTTCAAGTTACCAAGTGTGGGAATTTCAAATCCATCGGCCATGCTGATTTTCATAATGAACCATCAAAACCATTGGCAGCCACCAATATTCCTGACTATATTTTATTTATAGCCTACTGTAGTTGGAGGTTTTAATAGTTGTGATATCTGGAATAATCATGCAGCTTTAACACATTTATTTTTGATTAATTACTGAAAAAAACTATTTTTAAATGACAAAATTACCCGAACATCTATTTTCTTGCATTATTTTCTAATCCGGATGAATACAATATGTACATTAGATGTATTCCTACAATCTGTAATCCAGCATTTTATTTAGCTAGTAACATTAGGTAATACAGCTTTAACAATAAAATAAATTATCAACTTAATCCAAGGCAGATAATCAAATCTGAAAAAATTGGTTCTGAATCTAGTATAAACTCAAAATGCTTTTCATGAGAGCTAACTAAGTGATTATTAAGAAACAAAAATGATCTGGAGATCTAAGTATATGTTTAACAACCTTATTGTTATGTACAAATAAGAACAGAAGGCACAATAGTGACAACAAATTTAATTATGTTTTTGGTAAAGTTTTTCTTCAAATTTACTTTAAATTTTGCATAAAACTACAAATTTGTCTAAAATATAACTTAGCACCCTATAAATATGTCAGAATGACAATAAAAATCAACTTCTTTACAAATTTGAGTTTTCAGAATATCATACATAAAAAATTAACAATTTTAATGGAAACTAAAGACATTAACCCACTATTGGCACATGCTATTTTTAATATAAAAATAAATTGCTATTAAAATCTTAGTTCAGGTTGCCTATATATAATACCATATTTAAGAGCAGTTGTATATGGCAAGTCAAATACCATGTAAAAAGAAATTATTGAAATCTTTACAGTATGAATTATAGGCCAAAACCAACTTTTCTTCAGTGCTAACTTTGATTCAAACTCCATTCAGAGCCATGTACAGAGATTATTGTCAAGGTCAAGGTCATTGTGAACTTGCATGATCGAGTGATGGCTAATTAATCAACCAGTATAGTTTAATTAAATAAAATGACAAAATCATAATATTTTTTATTATGCACTGAATATGTGCTATAGGGTGTATACTACCAAATCAAATCCCATAGACGACAATAGTAACATATGCGGCTAAAACTCCTACCTGCAACGTATCAACCGACATAAACACCACGGATATAAATACTACCACCCCTTACACTTAAAGTGAATCAGAAAAAAATGGGGGTCAAGCTGCTCGTTTCTGAGATAACGGGTAGCGTCTATGACTACCCTAGTTTCACACAAAATTTGAGTACTTTTTTTTACAGGTACCCCATACATGTTTCAAGCACAAGGCTATTTGACACATTGGTACTAGATGAAATAAAATTGCACATTTATTTTACCCAGATGAAACTATTATTTTTTACAACCAACACACTCACATTTATAACCAATCACAGGACTTGTGGTGTTCACTTCTCTATCAAAAGTTCGGTGCACCTCCAACTTTGACCCAGCCGGAAGTTATTTGGTATAGTACTACCTATAAATATTATCAGGTGCACAAATTGTGTTGTGAATAGAAACTGGTTCCATATTAAATAAAATGGTGAATATTTTATTATTATTATTTTAAAGATCTCTGTTGCCGATTTGCCTGGCCTGATTGAAGGGGCACATGTTAACTGTGGAATGGGGCACCAATTCCTCAAACATGTGGAG
Organism: Gigantopelta aegis; assembly: GCF_016097555.1. Taxonomy (NCBI): domain Eukaryota; kingdom Metazoa; phylum Mollusca; class Gastropoda; order Neomphalida; family Peltospiridae; genus Gigantopelta; species Gigantopelta aegis. The sequence continues at coordinate 6,329,691 of NC_054707.1, forward strand.
AGAACCAAACTGTTGCTGTTTGTAGTGGACATCAATGGCTTCAAGCTTGGGATTAACTATACACACAGAACAGCCTTCGAGACCATCTTGCTGCTCAACCAAGTATGTAGGTGCTCATCCCTGTTTACACTTATTTTCATATTCATATACAATTAAAGTTCAAACACGCTACCCAGGGCACATCCTTGGCTATATGAGCTGTCTGTCCAGGACAAAGGGTTAATGGTTACTAGGGCTAGCTCTGGGTGATCAGAAACTTTCGCCAAATTATTTTAAACTTTAAAAATTGCAAAACCCAGGTATTTTCTAATAAAATAGTAATTATAACAAGAAATTTATTCATCAAATTAAAATAAATTTTGTCAATTGTTTTTAAATTTCGCACTTGGCGAACTTGGCGAGTGCCAGAGCTAGCCCTGGTTAGTTGTTAGAACTTGTTAATGACAGAAGTCTTACACTTACCCATTAAGTCGTTAAACCGGGGTGTGAACCCAGTACCTACCAGCCTTTAATCCGATGGCTTGACCACTACACCACCGAGGCCGCTTGTTAACCTAGTGGTCTACAAAATACGGTTATATAGATTGTATGTAATTTACATTTTACAACTGGCAAATGAAATGAGGGCTGTTTTATTATGAGAAATTGATCTAGGATTTCATAGCCAGAATTCTCGAACAATATTTCATAATTGCACAGTTTTAAACTTTTTTTCATTGCCTTTATTTCTCTGTACCGGCCTCAGTGGCGTCGTGGTTAGGCCATCGGTCTACAGGCTGGTAGGCACTGGGTTCGGATCCCAGTCTAGGCATGGTATTTTTAATCCAGATACCGACTCCCAAACCCTGAGTGAGTGCTATGCAAGGCTCAATGGGTAGGTGTAATCCACTTGCACCGACCAGTGATCCATAACTGGTTCAACAAAGGCCATGGTTTGTGCTATCCTGCTTGTGGGAAGCACAAATAAAAGATCCCTTGCTTGCTAATCGGAAAGAGTAGCCCATGTAGTGGCGATGTCTTGCTTTATTTATTTCTCTGTAACATATCGTCTGGTTTTTGTTTGTTTTTTTGGGTGGGCAGGGTGGGCAGGGTGTTGTGTGTTAAACTGTCTTGTTTAATGTAACATTTTGGTGGAAGCAGTCATCTTTTGCCAGACAGAAGAAATGGTAAATACAACTACCATGGAATCATGTTGGTTCCATCCAAAATCTGTTTTCAAGTTTTCAACTGAAAAATGTATACATTGCTTTGCAAAATGATTATATTAAACATACAAAATGTGGCACTGTATTAACAATTGAATGAGTGAAAGATGTTAAAATTGTTGTAATGTGGTAAGAAGACTTTAGATATTTTATTTTTTAGGAACTTGAACTCTATAGAGAAGATCTCTTAAGTAAACCGGCCATTTTAGCCTTGAACAAATGTGATGTTGAGGGAAGCGAAGAAAAACTGGAGGAAGTAGTCCGATTGATTAACAATTTACCAGGTGTGTGTTGAGATGCTTTATTAAATAACCCAGGATTTTGTTTACAGTCTCTTGTAACATAAAAATCTGAAAAGCAAATTATGCTGGGGATTTTGTTTGAGTTTTGAAGTGAGATGTTTTCTATTTCTAACTTAGGCATAGAGAAAGTTGACCTCGTTTTGTGTTTTAACAAAAGTTTGTTTTTGTTTAATGACACTACTAGAGCACATTGATTATTAATCATAGGCTACTGGATGTCAGATATTTAGTAATTCCATTAGTAGCAAGGGATCTTCAGCTAATACATCTTTTTTAACCATAATATTTCAACTTCTTGCTTACATTTATACTTTGTTTTCCACTTGACGTCAAACAAGACATTTACCTCCTATGTTAGTAGACTGGTCTGAACATTCGAACAGCCAATGGAATGACTTAAAATCTTCAAGTTTTCTACAATTGTGGCAAAGCCGGTATATTTCTTGTGGTTTTAGCAGCTGCAAATGTTTTGGGTTGGGTTTTTTCAAAACAGAAATCACGTATATCTCAGAAACTAGGTTCGGTGCCTTTAACCAATGCTTATAAAATTTTAGTCTAGACTCGAGACCGGTCTCGGTGGCGTCGTGGCAGGCCATCGGTCTACAGGCTGGTAGGTACTGGGTTCGGATCTCAGTCGAGGCATGGAATTTTTAATCCAGATACCGACTCCAAACCCTGAGTGAGTGCTCCGCACGGCTCAATGGGTAGGTGTAAACCACTTGCACCGACCAGTGATCCATAACTGGTTCAACAAAGGCCATGGTTTGTGCTATCCTGCCTGTGGGAAGCGCAAATAAAAGATCCCTTGCTGCCTGTCGTAAAAGAGTAGCCTATGTGGCGACAACGGGTTTCCTCTAAAAAGAAATCTGTGTGGTCCTTAACCATATGTCTGACGCCATATAACCGTAAATAAAATGTGTTGAGTGCGTCGTTAAATAAAACACTTCTTTCTTTCTAATGGAGTCGAAGACTTTAATGTGATGTCAAAACCATACAAATTGCATGCAGGTAACATTATTAAAGATTTGAGTTATAAGCATGGGCCCTGTACTTATACATGTAAAGATATTCAGAGTTAAATAACTTTTCACTTTTTTCACCATATTTTCAGAAAGTCTTGAAACAGTTGATGCAGACCTCCGACCATCAAAACTTGTGCAGTTTGATGGGACTTTCGTGATGTCGGCAAAGTATGGAACGTCGGTGGATGGTCTCAAAGTGAGGATGAGAGAACTTCTCGATATTTATGCCGATATGAATGACACAAAAGACAGATCTGAAAAGAGCATCGTGCATTCAGAGCACAAGCTGGAAATTCCAGGACATTTACAGGAGCAAGCCAAAACAAGACTGGTTTAGCAGTTACAAATATCCTAAATATGACAGCAAGCCAAAACAAGACTGGTTTAGCAGTTATAAATATCTTGAATATGACAGCAAGCCAAAACAAGACTTGTTTAGCAGTTACAAATATCCTGAATATGACAGCAAGCCAAAACAAGACTTGTTTAGCAGTTACAAATATCCTAAATAGGACAGCAAGCCAAAACAAGACTGGTTTAGCAGTTATAAATATCTTGAATATGACAGCAAGCCAAAACAAGACTTGTTTAGCAGTTACAAATATCCTGAATATGACAGCAAGCCAAAACAAGACTTGTTTAGCAGTTACAAATATCCTGAATATGACAGCAAGCCAAAACAAGACTTGTTTAGCAGTTACAAATATCCTGAATATGACAGCAAGCCAAAATATGACTCGTTTAGCAGTTACAACAATCATGAAATGGGAACATTTTGTTCAGTATTGCGTTGCAATTTGCTACAAAAGTTATAGAGCTCGTTAAACAATTTTATACTATGAAACAATAGCTGCTAATAAATTTTCAATTAACTAGAAATATCACTAATCAAGATTTTGACAACAAAACGTTCCCTGCTGAATATGACAGCATCTTAATCAATGATGACTTGTTTCACTGGAGCAGTTAATCGGATTGTTCTATGGTTTTGACCCATACAGCTGCTCTGGTGGGAAAAAAGGAGGACTGAAACTAGGGTCCCATTAAACACTGGAAAAAATATAGCCATTTCCTTGGCTGTTGAAGTATTTGGATCAGTTCAGTGGAATGGTGGATTATAATTTAAGTGAGAGACCAATGATTTGTGATATTTTAAAAACACAGAACGTTAAGATTCCTGTGGTGTGATATTATACTGGTATTCACATTAGGTTAACTATAAAAGTTAATGATTTTGAAATATGTCATCTAGCAATAAAAACACAAAGCAAAATGTTTTATATTATTTTTTAATTATGCATGAAGTCATATACTGATTAAAGAATATATTGCAGCTAAATACAGAATACTTCTGGTGTAAAATAGGTCAACAATGAAATGTAATATATTGGATAACTATATTAAATAATACTGTAAGTAATATAATATTCCACCATAAAATGCATCAATGTAAAAATTCTAAATTTGCTTTTCCTAACTTTTGATGCCACAAACATTTGCAGTATTTAATGTACATTGTCCAGTTTTTAAAATAAATTGTATGCTACACAAGTTATTAATCGTAAGTAAGAGGAATAATATTGGTACTCATCCTCTTGATGTATCTATATGCGTATAGTTATTAGGCTGCACCAATTTGATTTGAATCGGATCTTGTAATCTGAAACGGTCAAACACTACTTTAAGACATTGTTTGTTTTCTCATAATATTTCCGCCATGCATTCATTATAAAGTTTTGTCATTTGTAAACAAATTTCACCCATATCAACACCGGTCACAATAGACACAAAACCAATATAAATATACATTAACAAAAAATGCTTTGAAATAGTAAAATTAAACTTTGCCATTGAGACATTTATGAAATACTGTCATTCAGTCCATAATCCGTTATAATCCATATCATCATCGCCACAGTGGTTTATAAATTAAACTATTTGAGGAGAAGTAATATATTTGAGATCTGCTACTATACATATGTGACTGCTTTATCCCTTATTTTCTGTCAATAGAAACAGTGGTTGTAGGATAAATATATTTATCATATAATATCTTATATTTTCAGTGCAATCAAAGTATGTGATATTTTTCAGATCACATATTTTGAGAATTTGATAACTTTGCAAATTAGATGTAAATTAGTCAAGGTCTCGGCACTAGGTTTATTGACATTTAAGCACTTGGGTGACACTCCATGATTGACGTATGCATTCATAGTCATCAAATAAAAACATTTCAATGGTAATTTGACACTGAGAGCTGTCCAGCGTCCAGAAAACAAAAAACGTTAGGCATAACTTTATTTTGATGTAAGGACATCCAAAATGACATCATTCGAGTTTGACGTCATTTCCATTCAAAAATACACTGTGCCACATATTCTTACGTCATTTGAAACTCTAGTAATGGCGGACTGGAATTAAAGTTGCATGTACAGTTTACAAAAACACGTATTATGCTTGAGCTTATATGATAAAGAGATTATTACCCTTGTGTATTTCAGTATCGTCAATATCATATATTAGGAATAAAAGTAATGTATTATGCTCGCATAATACAATTTTTATTCCTAATATATGATATTGACGATACCGAAAAACACTCTGGTAATAACCTCTGTATATAATGTAGACTAGAATGCTGTGATGGACATACAAGAAAAATGAAAAAATAACCAACAAGGCATATTTGTTTAATAAAGTGTTTTTTCTTTTCTAGTTCACCTGATCTCAAACATTTGAGGTCAGGTGAAGTATTGTTAAAAGAGAAAACAGTTTTGTTTAACGACACCACTAGGCACATTGATTTATTAATCATCTGTTAATGGATGTTAAACATTTGATAATTTAAACTGTCTCACAGAAAGGATAGCACATACCACAGCCTTTAATATACCAGTTCTGGTGCATTGGCTGAAACAAGAAATAACCCAATGGGCCCACCGATGGGAAATTTGTTTATTAGCACCTCAGCACATTTTAAACCATGGCTATTTGGTGTCTAACATAATATTTTAATACATGGTTTAAATAATGAGAGGAAACCCACTGCTACCACATACACAAATCCTACCAATACACTTTTTTTTTCCATGTCACAATCACAGGTACCCCCAACCAGTTACGCCAAGTGTGCTATAGTTATGTTATATAATACTCTGGGTTTTTATATGTAACTATAGTATTAGTACTTGGGGGTTTCTGTTTGAAGGGTATCTGTGGTCACAATGACCAAATATTTGACATCCAGTAACTGATGATTAATAAATCAATGTGCTCTAGTGGTGGTGTTAAACAAAAAATCCATGGCAGTAGTAGAAATAATCATTATAGAATGTGACTAGTTTGATTGTTATGTATTAAAAATATATTCATTACAAGTAATACCAAAATATATTGAGAAAGGGGTTACAGGTGTACAGCTTTTGGCCTAAGTAAACATATTTCTAATGTCAGTGACTGATTTATGCTCCAGCAATATATAGATAATAACCGGTTAATATGTATGATATAGTATTATCCTTTGAAGGCAAACAATCCATTAACCTTTTTATTTCTATCCTGTAATCCTTAAAAAAACCCACCTTAATAAATTGTATTTATTGTTCATTTTGCATCTACAGATTCTGTATGATCAATCTTTGCAATCAAGCCTGTTGCAGTATACTAGTATGCCAACTAGCAAGATTTGTAATGTCATTCTTAGTAACATGTTAAATTTTTCATGTCAAGGAGTTTTTAAATTCTTAATTCATAAAAAATATGTATGCTTTGTTTCCAATGACACAAAATGTCATTTCAAAATACGGTTGTTAAAAAGTAACAACTGAAACCCACTAAACTATTTAACATCCAAAGTAAATGAGTCGAGTCAGGATTAAGTCGAGTGACAAGTGATCAACTGTTCGTAGCTGTTGGTCATCACCGTCCTTGGTGGCGCAGTGGTTAAGCCATCGGACTACAGGCTGGTAGGTACAGGGTTCGCATCCCAGTACCGGCTCTAACCCAGAGCAAGTTTATAAGGGCTCAATGGGTAGGTGTAAGGCCACTACATCCTCTTCTCTTTCACTAACCACTAACCAACTAACAACTAACCCACTGTCCTGGACAGACAGTCCTGATAGCTGAGGTGTGTGTGCCCAGAACAGTGTGCTTGAACCTTAATTGGATATAATCATGAAAATAAGTTGAAATGAATGTTGGTCATCATAATCTACAACTACCAACGGTGGTTACAGGATATATGAGAATACTGTACCTTCAACTATCACCGGTTAGCCTAATTAATTAGGAATGTAAAACGGAATAAAAACATATTTTACAATAAACTTGAGATATTTAATAATAGTGTTCTGGGTATTTTCCCATTTACAAAAATATGGGAGAAGTAAAACTAAAAGAGAATAAAATATTATAAATAAAAGTTAAATGGTAAACATGGTAAACACAATACATTAAGCTGAACTAGGTCTAAATATTATAATGATATAGTGCAGATAAAATATTTTCTTTTCAACCAAGCTACTAGCTGTAGAGGGGGGGGGGGGGGTGCACTTGTTTGAGGACAGGTAATGTATCCACCTCAAGTTTTCTCCAGTTGCATTTGTACAGTGTAGGGCTATACCTAATGTGGGGAGGGGGTGGAAGTGGGCAGTTGCTCACCCTGAAAATACAAAATGTGCCCTTTTTAAAATTAAAATTGCCCTTTTAGTTTAGCTGAAGAAGACATTAATGTTTGCTCCCCCCCCCCCCCCCGAACACACACCCTCCATTAATTTAGTTTTAAGTACACATGTATAATGAGTGCTATGACCTTTTAAAAGTACATCCATGGGCACTTGTACTTTATAAGGAATGATATTTTCAGAAACCATCAGAGTATTTCTATTGAAGGCACTATCTCATTCTTCAAAAAAATTCAGTTATTCTATAAGTCTCGGTATAAGTAGTGTTGATATTGGGGATTCAAAATAATTCTAAAAATAAATTATTTTTAAAACATACAGCCCCATAGACTTATTCCAGTTTCCAATCAACAATAAGGGCCCTGATAACCATCAATAACATTTAACAGTGACACGTACATAGAAATCTATCACCGGGAAGTTAAACCAATAAATGATAAAACCAAACTGCACATTTAGCAGTTATTTCTTTTGGCTATTTCGAACTATTCAAATATTATGCAACATTATTTTTGTCAAGATTGGGCATCCTTCTACATCCCTATCTATAATGCTCCATAACGTCAGACCATACACCCCCAAAGTATTATAAAATACTTGGAAAGACACGCTCCCCTGCACAAAAGTCAGGTGACAATGTATTTATATACTATGTAAATAATTATAATGTATTGCTTTATAATCTGGAGAAGTGTGGGTATACATTTCATCTTGATTTATGATCCACGTCCGTATACATTTAGATATAACTACTACATTTTCCATTGTAGCATGGCATGGAGCATTTATGATCCACGTCCGTATACATTTAGATATAACTACTACATTTTCCATTGTAGCATGGCATGGAGCATTTATGATCCACGTCCGTATACATTTAGATATAACTACTACATTTTCCATTGTAGCATGGCATGGAGCATTTATGATCCACGTCCGTATACATTTAGATATAACTACTACATTTTCCATTGTAGCATGGCATGGAGCATTTATGGGAGTGGGGGTGGGTGAGAATGTGAGAACATGAATAATAAAAAAACCTGCATTACATAATGCTATTCAGTACACCCACCCCCTATAATATCACATAATATTTTGACCTAACCCCCTACCCAAGTGTTACATAATATCTGAATGACCCTTTAGAGCTCACTTTACTAAACGGGTTAATGAAGGGTTTAGGCACCATAATACAATTGTGAAAAAAAATATTCACAAGGAATATTTATTTTTAAATATATTTTTACAAACTTAATTCTATATAAAAACAACAACAACTTTACTGCTGAATAAATTAATTATCAAAACCTATAAAAATATTATCAAAATGAAAGTTTTCCTACACTATTGATGTACATATAATGCTGACATTGTTTCTAAAAAATGGATCATATTTCATATATCATCAACACAAATGTATATTTCAATAGAACAAATATGATGTTACATCATAAGATGTTAGAAAATTCAGTTTAAATGTTAGTGACAATGCAGATGATATGCACCAGTCTTGAGCACAAATATGATGGAACATAATTTTAAAAATTGAGGTTTAAAAGTATAAGCTAAATAGGAAAAAATATTAATACATATATAATATGTATATGAATTTACAATATATCATATTTATAGGTTTAAAACTTCTTCTCCCCATTATTGCAGGTGACATATAAATATATATACCGGTATATATACTCGCAGAAAACAGTTCCTTTGCATTTATTACCCATATGGGCACAAATATACGGGGTAATATTTTTACGATCTCTGCACAGTCTGCAGATTGCTTCTACAGCCACTGATTGGATGGTTTAAAAATCATAAGTTTGGTTGGTTGCTTGCCATGGCCGGAGCTTCACTTTCATTCATATAGTGTTTCCATTCATGAGTCAGATTACACATACGTTATACAATCTACAAAGATTTACAAAAACAAATGGACTCATTTGTTTCGTAAACATGAAATGGTATATTTTTATAAGCAGCGGCTTTAATACTGTATAAAATAATTATTTAAAAAGAACATCATTATGCTATGACATCACTTACATTACATTATATAATGCGCGTACGATTATATGACATAATGGCTGATGGCTTTGTTGTAGACTGCAGAGGAATTTTTACATTAAAAATCAGTTAAAATTGACAGTGGATATCCTGTCCTAAACAGAGGAGCCGGCCTCGGCCGGCTCTTGCGCCCAGTACAGGCATGCACTACAACAGTTTGTTCTGAATGTGCACGTAAGGCCCTATGACCTGACCTGACCTGACAATGGGTAATAAAGAGAATAACCAACTCGCTACGAGGAGTTACAAATTATCTGTCCCTCGTGAATGAATGTTGTAAAACCCTCGCCAAAGGCTTGGGTTTACAACATTCATTCACTCGTTAAAGATAATTCATAATTCCTCATAGCTCATTAGTTATTTTCAAAATATTGCATACAGTATATATGTTTTAACGGTTATGAAGAAAAAATTAAATGTTTTTAAGAAATTATTTCTGGTCATTTGTCAACTGTATGAGATTATTTGTACAATCTGTTAAGTCGTCATCTTTGTAAAATTGCAACCATTTACAAAGTTTGAAGTTGTTTTGTGACCATTTTTTGTGTGCACACGTGACAGGAAGTTTTTTCTGTGAGTATATATAAATCCAAGCTTGAAACTGACAAGGAGCTATTGTCACTCAAAGCACACAATATGCTTTCTGACAATCAACTTTTCAAATTAAGAAATTAGTGCTAACTATATTGACACGATGACCAAAATTAAATTATTATTGTGTTAAAAGATAGTTCAAATTCACATAAAATGAGAGTAAAGTTAAACTTCTTTTTATAAAAAAATTCACTTGCCATGGGATCAGTGATTAAAAATTTTTACTAGCCACGATTAAAAATTCACTAGCCCTACTTTAAGTAAATACAATTTTACTAATGGTAATAATCGGATATATCACCTAAACAGGAGATAGAGAACTTAAAACCCCTTTGGTTTGTGGGCAGGATATTCATATTTACAAAATAGTCTTAAATGAAGCAGTTGATCACCTTTTTTTTCACTAGCCATTGGGCATAGCATTAGTAGTTATTTACTAGCACAACATTGAATAACACTAGCCATGATAGTGGGGCTACTATATTCTAGAAGTCCTGAGTTTAAATATCAGGACAATCAGTCAAGAACTACCTCTAAATTTCTGTTGGCATTAGGATGATTAAAATTAAATTATATATTGTTAAAACAAAAGATAGTTTAAATTCACATAAAATGAGAGTAAAGTTTAAATATCAGTACAATTAGTCGAGAACTGCCTCTAAATTTCTACCATTTGCTTTCAGATTAAAATGTTAAAAGCAGAGATTGCTCCCCATCATATGCATACGAGACAGGGGGGCAACTACCCCCTAGTGCTGGAGCAAATCCTCAAATTCGGGCAAAAAGTGCTAACCTGAGATCTTTTTACCATACATTTCCATCATTCTACCCTCAAAATTAGTTGTAGTCCACGTAAAAATGCATAGTGATTCATTTGGCATTTGATATGAATAAATGTTGTTATTGAGATTCGGGCATTTTCGTTTTAATTCGGGCAAATGCCAGCCTGCCCCCTAAAAAAACGGGACCCCGTATGCCTATGCTCCCCATTTTACAAAATGAAGATTATACTGTTACATGAATAACACGATGCATGTACAAGATGGAATGTGATGGATATAACAAACAAGGCTGTTAGGTCTCCTGTTGAATTACTTCTCAAACGTATCCTTGTGCAGTCCAAGAAAGTCCAGTGCATTGCCACTCAAAAGTTGATCCTGAAAGACAGTCGGTGGAACATAAAACGAAAAGAAAAGGAATATTTGTTTAATATCACATTGGCACACTTTACCCTACCAGAGTTTCTACCTGAGGGTAAAATAGGTATGGTGTCATACCCAAATTTGTTTGCAGATTAAAAAAAATTTAAGTTAACGTTTTGACAAAATTAATAAGTCTTATCATTACTATGTGATTTCTTAATCCTAACTCTAAAATTAACCCATTTTCTTTCTGTCGACTGTGGTTGCATTCAGCACACGCATTGTATATATTCAATTCCATAGCACCATACCCAAAATTTCTTTCTAGCAGAAACACTGACTATGGCCATCTAGTGTCTAACATATGCTTATTTAAATTTGTAGTCTAAAGTGAATATGAAACGCCCATTTCGGCCACACAGGCTGCTTCTACTGAGCTGCAAGTGATATTTTATATACACTTTCTCACAGACAGGACAGTAAATACCATGGCCTTTGGTGTACTAGTCATGGGGAACTACTGTATATCTTAGCTATATATAGCTGAGATTGGGAAAATAACCTGAATCCTTTGAGGGAACCATTCCTGCAAACCACCTCACTTGAGATCAGAGTTCTGGGAACCATTCCTACAAACCACCTCACTTGAGATCAGAGTTCTGGGAACCATTCCTGCAAACCACCTCACTTGAGATCAGAGTTCTGGGAACCATTCCTGCAAACCACCTCACTTGAGATCAGAGTTCTGGGAACCATTCCTGCAAACCACCTCACTTGAGATCAGAGTTCTGGGAACCATTCCTGCAGTTCTGGGAAACAAACCCTCACTTGAGATCAGAGTTCTGGGAACCATTCCTGCAAACCACCTCACTTGAGATCAGAGTTCTGGGAACCATTCCTGCAAACCACCTCACTTGAGATCAGAGTTCTGGGAACCATTCCTACAAACCACCTCACTTGAGATCAGAGTTCTGGGAACCATTCCTACAAACCACCTCACTTGAGATCAGAGTTCTGGGAACCATTCCTGCAAACCACCTCACTTGAGATCAGAGTTGTATCACTGACCTACATCCTATCCCAAATATAATACAATTTAACAATGACAATTACTTTATTCTTATAAACTGTACGATTACAGAGTAGGAAAGAACATGCAAATACAGTAGAATCTCGTTGGGTTGAACTCGGAAGGGTCGAATACACCTCGTTACATCTACACAATATTGACCGAATGGTTAGGTCGAACTACCCGATCGGTGAAACACTTTCTCGAGCACCGATGGGGTTCGAACCAACAGGATACAACTGTATATGTATAAAAATGAAAACTGCACGTATTCATTCTTGTTAACAGACATAATTTCTTTCAAAAATGAATACCTGTATTGTGAAACAATGCATGAAAATATATTCTTGTTTCCTATATAAAAAATTTTTTCACATTTAATAATATAATATACAATCATTATATCTAAATATGGGACCAAAACAGCCCCCACCTCCACCCCCACCCCAACAACCCAATACCAAAAATCAAATAGTTCTATTTTAAAACCATATAAAATAATTTACACTATGCGGATTAAGTACAGGGTATTTTATTTACTTGCATTTCTTTTTGCACTCAATATATTTGACCGGCCTCAATACATAAGTCGAGCCATGGTATTTTTAATCCAGATACCGAGGTTGAGTTTTCAATGAAACCGCTTGCACCGATGTTTCAACAAATGCTATATATAGACAAATGGATGGCTAAAAATGTGCAGCGGGTCAAAATCTGTGTGGTAAAATCTGACGTAATAACCGTAAAAGCATGACGTTAAATAAAATATAACATATAGGAACGATTTAGCTGCTATGTTTATATATATATATAGACAAATTAGTAAAATCTAAGCTCCATCAAGGACGATTCGTGCTACATTGACCTTCTCCATCCCAAGTTTCCCTGGGTGGTGTTCTCCAAGGGGAAAAGGGTAGTCGCTCCCTAGTATCACCTTGTCCTGAAATTGGGAGAACATTTTTTAAATGACAAAAGATTTAGCATTTTAAGAAAATGAAAATTTTATATCCAGCTAGAAATGTAACTAAAATCAAATAAGTAATCCGGGGAAAAAAAGACTGACGGGTACTAAAAACTTGTGTGTCATATTTACAAAATTAAATGGAATCAGCTAGTTTAAAGGTTAATGAATTAATAAAAACTAGATATTAATATTCTTCTAAAGCTGCTGTTGCAGTGATTACATATAAGATTTTAAAGTGGTAGATAAATAGTAACAACTTATTTTTTCCACTTTTTCGAAAGGCTTAAAATGTTAATATGTATAGTGAAACTCTTCTAAACTGAATAGGCCTACCTATGGGACCAAGTAAAAAGTCTGGTTTTAAGGGGTATCCTGTTTAGAGAGGTTATCATCTGTACTGAATTTTGAAAAGGGACTGTGAATAACTTGAAGGAATTCCAGTTTACAGAGGGTCCAGTTTTAAGGGGTCTCAAGAGTACTTTGCTATAATTAGTACTGATTGCAAAACGTTTACCTTTCCAATAACATCGACTAGCAGTTTGAGTGACCTCGCATCGTGCACCAGACTGTCTGTGTAGAAATGGCCGAGGTACTCCCGCGGACTGACCCCACAGTCCGTGGCACAGAGGTCCGGCCTAACGTTGTAGCCATGTTCAATTCTGCCCACGGTGTAAGGAAATGTTCCACCTGCCAACATGCACATTTCTTTATTTTTAAAATGACAAAACCGGAGACTCATGGGACCAAGTAAAATGTCCGGTTATAAGCTGTTTTTGATTCAGAGAGGGTCTGTTCTGGTATTTAAAAAGGGACTGTAAGAACATTCCGTTCTGAGGGAATCCTGATTTACAGAGGGTCCAGTTTTGGGGGGTTTCACTGTATTTATAGTGTAAGCTAAGAATCAGGCAAGCATAGGGTACAAAAATAAAAACTACTAATAACTACTACTAAAGTACTAATCAAAATTATACCCAGGTGATTTTCCAGTCTTATATATTAGTTATGAAAATCCCTGGAATAAAACTCATAAAAATGTGTCAGTATTATCATGACCTGTTACGGTATTCAAACAACCTGTAGAAAAATTGACAATAAATGGCCTGTTATAGATAGAAATATGAGATGTATTTACAATTTTACTGCAAAACATATGTAATTTGGAACAGACTATAACACCCAGATTGATATTGATTGAAGCTGACAGGTGAAATCACAAGTACTAAGTTAAGCAGAGGGTTGGTCTCAGGTGTGTTCAATATCAAACTGGGTGTTATAGTCTATATGTTTTACAGTAAAATTATAAATACATCTCATATTTCTGTCTATAATAGGTCATTTATTGTCATTTTTGGTACCAGTTGTTGGAATACCATAACAGGTCATGATAATACTGAAACATTTTTATGGTTTTTATTCCAGGTAGTTTTATAACTAATATGTAAGACTGGAAAATTACCTGGGTATAATTTTGATTCGTACTTTAACTACTTTGGATGTCGTAAATATCAAGTAAGACATCAATCTATTTTGCTTTCTTTTCCTGGGTAGTTTGATGTATACTGCTTACTACAAAATGTTAGCTTTATAACCATGATGTAATGGGAACTGAAGTGGTACATAGGAATTTGCAAAATACATGTAGTATTACCATGGTAAACAAAGGGGAAATAACTATTTTAAAAGTATATGGTCAATATTAATATATGAAAACATGAACGAGTGTTTAATGACACCCAAACACAAAAAAACAAATTAGCTGTTGGTTTGTGTAAAATTGAAAACCATTCTAGTGTCAATTAAATGCTGAAGAAAATACCTCCATGAGCAAAGCAAACTTTGAGTTTTGGAAAGCGTTCGAGCACTCCTCCAAACAACATGCTGCAAATAGCAGTGGTCGTCTCTGTCGGCATGCCTGGAAATACGAACAGTTCAAAATATGAAACATGAACATACCACAAGTAACCTAATTAAATTTACAATATCTCAATACAATACAATATTTTATTCAGCACTCACACGTTTGAATGTTTGCAATTAATCACAGGTAATGAAAAGGTAAATGTAAAGAATAATTGCTTAACTATACCTCTACAAACTGATTAATCTGTAACTATTTGGTATATAACATAAACCTGATCATTGCCAACCTTGCTTTATGGAATGGGGAGAATAATACTCTACTTTGATACAGCTGCTCTTATTCTAGGTGCTTTGGTGGGCCCATTCTCCGATTGTTTTCCTCCCATTCCAACCAGTGTCCCATGGATGGTATATCAAAGGCTGTGGTTTGTCACCATATGTATTGTATGTGTAAAGTGCATATAGAATATCTCTTACTGCTAATGTAAAAAAGGTTGCAGGTTTTCTCTGAGACAATGTGATGCTGAATCGGGCATCAATGACATATTTCATTACTGTAGTTATGGGTGTGTCGCCCGAGTGAATGACCCAACTGGCAGGCACTAAAGGCTAAAGGTTCTGTGTACCCTGGGCTCAAGTGATATCAAGATAGCTCAACTGACAGCAAGTGTGAAACATGGCCCTGTCAAGTGTTAAATGTATGTCGTGTCTTCTTCTTTTTTTTTGTAAACTGAAAAAAATGCCAACTTACTACAACCCACATGGATGAACAATGTGTTTGAACCTTACTTGGATATAGGGCTACTATAAGTATGAAAATTAGTAAAAAAAATAATATTTTGATCGATTCACAAATTAAAAAACAATAAGATATAATTTTGCACATAATAACAGTTCTATCATATAAATTATAGCCTAAAACACCTGTATAAAAAAATAAACAACAATCAATGTACAAAAAGGAACAATAACAAACCTATAAGCCAAGGCAACCAGTATTTCTTCATGCGACCACTTTGTTCCATGTCCCAGGGGTGGACAAAAATAGAACAGTTATGTTCCTCTGCTGCCTAAGAACAATGGCAAATGTTATAAAAGTACATACAATAAAGATAAACAAAGCAAACAGTTTTAACTTGACTCCACCCAACTTTCTTCTACATGTTTTTTCTTTCATTTTTAAACTATAATAAAATATTAATATATAAATAACAATACTTTTAAAAATATATAATACAATGTACATATAAAATATTAATTGTTTTAAAGATACTGCCAACCAAATATTTTCTCTGGACAGTGTAATATTCTACCTAACAGCTCAATGAATCCATAGAAAATGTTTGCCCTTAGAAAAAGAGAGTACTTTTTGTATGTTTGTGAACATATTGACAATAACGTGAATGACCCCTGATAAAGATTTTAAATGCAACTATTAAAGTATATTTACCATATAACAGTTCACTATGTCTAAATTACAAAAAGAAAGAGATGGCATAACATACTCTATACTATCAGGATAAACAGCGTTACCATGAAACATTTTCCATATGAGAACATAAAACATGACAACCTCACAATACAAGCTACGTAGTCCAGACTCCTACAAAGGGAAATCAAATTTTAAAATAATTTTCCTTACAGCAAAAATGGGACGTAGTTCTGGTGCATCAAGATTCCAATCATTTATGTGTGACCCAATCTGAACTCCTGGAAAACCTGAAAAATGTAACAAATACAAAAAGGTGTGATTATTAGAAAGACAAATGATATATTTTTAGCATGCACACATAAAGATAATTTATTGCAAAGTTTAAAGTAAGATATTTACTGTATAACAAACCATACCATCAATAAATCAAAATAATGGTTTACATGCTCTTTAAATTTCGATACATACATAATATACAAAGGATTTGTCACAAGTGTTTTTTTAATATGGCTCTGCCTTTGACAAATACCGATTAAATAAAGGAGGTTGATATTTTCCACATTAAAAAAACATGAGTAGTGAATTCTATTTATCCTATAACACTTCTCTAAAATAACATTTGAAATCGATATTTAGTAAATCACAATTCTAAAATCACTTCTACAACCCCTGCAATTGCCCACGGCAATCAGCAATACTGCACTTTTTTTTCTCTTTTTTTTTCTACTGCTTGTTTTTTTGCCGTGGACGTTTTCTTAATTGCAGGGGTTGCTTCTATTATGTCATCGAAGTTAGCACAAATGTAGTTTGATGTCAGTCAGCCACATGGGATCTTTTAGATGTATCATCCCAAAGTAAGGATAGTACATACGACAGTTGCGAAGTATTGGTTGGAATGATGTAAAATGATAAACGGTATATTAACCTGTAATTCTTATGAATCTCGATATGTGTTAATCCCTTCTTAAGCTACTAAATTTAATGTTACAACTGAACCCTACATTTGTGTTTCTTCCAGTATTCAGTACATGGATATATAGAGGATACTCCCCGAGTATTTATCAGCACAAGTTGACAAAAGTATATAATCCAAGGCTTGCCGAGGATTTTTATACTTTTTATCAATGAGTGCTAATAAATTATGATATCACAAGACACGAGGGGGTTATTCTTTTTATCATCCATTATCATTCTTTTCATTTGCGACAATTGTAAACAATGTTAGTAATGTCACTATATTTGGCAGGGGAATACTCGTTAACTAGCAGAACGACAGTGGCATGATGTCACTATTGATAAATTTAGCACTGAAACATACACAGTGATGTAACAAAATAATGTCTTGTGATTACAATTTATAAAAAGATTATAAGAAGCGATATCCTAGGAGAATATCACAGGAGATATTGCAAATTATAGTGCCAGCGATATCTCCTGCAAAAACCTTTAATGGATGATAAATGTATATACCAGGTAGTTGAATATACATTACAAATATAAATCTACCTTTTGTGTAATTATTTTGCTGAAGAGAAATAAATAAAATCTTTACCTAGTTCCAAGCGACATCGTTTGAGCTCCTGCACAGCTAAGTCGGGGGCCTGCATGGGAAGAGTCCCCAGTCCGACGAATCTTTGTGGATATTTCTTCACTGTGTCTGCAAGGTTGTTGTTCAAGATTTCACACAAGTCTAGCGTATCTTTAGGTTGAGCCTGTAAACATCACGAGAACACCCGACTTTGAGGCTAGGTATGAAAGCAAGAGGAGGAAAAAATACTACAGGTACACAAATTATCTATGAAGAAATGATTTTTAAAATAAATATCAAATAATGTTTCTTTTTGGGATTACATACCAGAATAGCAAATGTGGTAAATATATGTTGGGCTGTTGTTAAACATATACCAGTTGTGGAAGGATGGGTTTTTTTTTAACTACACCTCATTGTAGCGTTTTGGTGTGTAATATGATTAAAGAGAGAGAATTATAGCTTATTTCAATATTTGGTTAAATATGCAGTAAGAACAAATACACTTCTACCAAACCAGGTTAGCCCATCACACCTCATGGGAGCCCATCACATTCCAGGTTAGCCCATCACAAACCAGATTAACTCATCACATCTCATGAGAGCCCATCACAAACCAGGTTAGTCCATCACACCTCATGAGAGCCCATCACAAACCAGGTTAGTCCATCACACCTCATGAGAGCCCATCACAAACCAGGTTAGTCCATCACATCTCATGAGAGCCCATCACAAACCATCACACCTCAAGGGAGCCCATCACAACCCAGGTTAGTCCATCACATCTCATGAGAGCCCATCACAAACCAGGTTAGCCCATCACACCTCATGAGAGCCCATCACAAATCATCACACCTCAAGGGAGCCCATCACAACCCAGGTTAGTCCATCACATCTCATGAGAGCCCATCACAAACCAGGTTAGCCCATCACACCTCATGGGAGCCTATCACAAACCATCACACCTCATGGGAGCCCATCACATTTCAGGTTAACCCATCACAACCCAGGTTCGCCCATCACAAACCAGATTAACTCATCACACCACATGGGAGCCCATCACACCCCAGGTTAGCCCATCACACCTCATGGGAGCCCATGACAAACAAGGTTAACCCATCATACCTCATGGAAGTCCATGACAAACAAGGTTAACTCATCATACCTCATTGGAGTCCATCACACCTCAGGCTAGCCCAGCATAAACCAGATTAACGCATCACAACCCAGGTTCGCCCATCACACCTCATGGGAGCCCATCACAAACCAGATTAACCCATCACATCCAAGGTTAGCCCATCACACCTCAAGTCAGCCCAGCTCATGAGAGCCCATTACAAACCAGGTTAGCCCATCACACCTCATAAGAGCCCATCACAAACCAGGTTAGCCCATCACAAACCAGGTTAGCCCATCATATCTCATGAGTGCCCATCACAACCCAG
Organism: Gigantopelta aegis; assembly: GCF_016097555.1. Classification (NCBI taxonomy): domain Eukaryota; kingdom Metazoa; phylum Mollusca; class Gastropoda; order Neomphalida; family Peltospiridae; genus Gigantopelta; species Gigantopelta aegis. The sequence continues at coordinate 6,349,012 of NC_054707.1, forward strand.
GTTAGCCCATCACACCTCATGAAAGCCCATCACACCTCATGAAAGCCCAGCACAAACCAGATTAACCCATTACAACCCAGGTTCGTCCATCACAAACCAGATTAACCCATCACATCCAAGGTTGGCCCATCACACCTCATGAGAGCCCATCACAATCCATGTTAGCCCATCACACCTCATGGTTACTCATCACAAACCAGGTTAACCCAGCACACCTCATGAGAGACCGTCACACTTCATGGGAGCCCATCACAACCCAGGTTAGCCCATCACACTTCATGAGAGCCCACCACAAACCAGGTTAGCCCATCACACCTTATGAGAGCCCATCACACCTCATGAGAGCCCATCACAACCCAGGTTTGCCCATCACACCTTATGAGAGCCCATCACACCTCATGAGAGCCCATCACAACCCAGGTTTGCCCATCACACCTCATGAGAGCCCATCACACTCATGGGAGCCTATCACAACCTAGGTTAGCCCATCACACCTCATGAGAACCCATCACAAACCCAGGTTAGCCCATCACACCTCATGAGAGCCCATCACACCTCATGGGAGTCCATCACACCTCATGGGAGTCCATCACAAACCAGGTTAGCCCATCACACCTCATGGGAGTCCATCACAAACCAGGTTAGCCCATCACACCTCATGGGAGCCCATCACACCTCATGGGAGTCCCATCACAAACCAGGTTAGCCCATCACACCTTACGAGAACCTATCACAAACTAGGTTAGCCCATCACACCTCAGGTGCTAGTTTTCAGTGTATTAATGTTGTTTCACTTACCCAGTAGCTGAACATGACAGGCACTGTAGACAATGCTTGCACTGTGACACCTTCACAAAGAAAAAACAATAATAAGTTTACATTGATCTACACTTAAAGTACGTACATTTTTTGTTTCGTTTAAAATTAATTTTTAGCTATTATAAATATCAGGATGACCAGAAAATTTAAGCAATCACTTGTAAGTAATATGTAAATTGATAGTAAAAAGCTGTAACAGCCAAAAATATTTTACACTTCCGAGTAGTTAAGGTAATTAGCTTTTAATGAGAGGAAATGATGGACTGACTCAGTGATAACTGACTGATTAAATTCTAATAATAAAGTTTTAACCTAATTTGAAAAAAAATCGAACAATATGTACATGGTCTCTCATCAGCCAAATGTTAGAAGCAGAGATTGCTCCCCTTTTCACAAAATGAGAAAAAACATTGTTTTGTTTAACGACACCACTGGAGCACATTGATTAATTAATCATTGGCTGTTGGATGTCAAACATTTGGTAATTCTGACATGCAGTCATCAGAGGAAACACGCTACATTTTTTCTAATGCAGAAAGGGATCTTTTATATGCACTTTCCCACAGATAGGAAAGCACATGCCACAGCCTGTCGAGTTGTGGTGCACTGGTTGGAATAAGAAAAATCCCAATCAGTTCAATAGATCCACTGAGGTGGTTTGATCCTGCAATGCAAGAACCTCAAGCAAGTGCTCAACTGACTGAGCTAAATCCCTCCCCTTCACAAAATGAAGGAAAGAAATGTTTTATTTAACAATGCACTCAACACATTTTATTTACGGTTATATGGCGTCAGACATATGGTTAAGGACCACACAGATATTGAGAGAGGACATCCGCTGTCGCCACTTCATGGGCTACTCTTTTTTTTAATTAACAGCAAGGGATCTTTTATATGCACCATCCCACAGACAGGATAGTACATACCACGGCCTTTGTAAAACCAGTTGTGAAGCACTGGCTTGAACGAGAAATAGCCCAATGAGTCCACCGACAGTGATCGATCCCAGACGGACTTTACCACTGGGCTAGGTCCCGCCCCTTCCACAAAGTGAATTGTGAGCCTGGCATACCTGTAGCATCCATGTCTTTAATGCGATCCTCCACAGACCAGCAATTTCCATTGATCACCCGAAACAACTGACCATCTTTGAGCATCTCGGCCTGGCCTGCACACGTGTGGTGCAGCTGGACAAAGCCACTGTAGCCGTAACGCTGGGTGGAGGAAAGAAACAATAAAGTTTTTAGCAACATTGTTACAAGGGATCTTTTATATATGCACCATTTGTGTGTGTTAATGGATGAGTAGATGGATGGGTGAATGAATGAATGGATGAATGGATGGATGGATGGATGGATGGATGGATGGACAGATCGCTGGATGGATGGGTTGCTGAGTGGATGGATGGATAGTTGGGTGGATGGGTGAATGGATGGACAGATCGCTGGATGGATGGGTGGGTGGGTGGATGGATGGATGGGTGGGTGGATGTTTGAGTGGGTGATTGGTTGGATGGATAGATGGGTGGATGGGTGGAAGGATGCTTTGTTGAAGTGCCCATTATTATGCAGGGTTCTAAATGGGTAGGGTGTATATATGTGTTAATAATGTGTGGGCTCTTATTCTCTCCCTCAACCCTCCACCCCCCCCCCCCCATCCCCCACATGCTTCCCATATATGTGCCTACATGTCTAATTAAGACAGTATCTGCAGGATCTGGTATCAGCCAGTTCTCCATGGTGAGGCCATTGACCAAGTGACCCATTTCAGCTACATGTAATATTTTATCACAAACATGTCATTCTAAGGTCAGTGCCGACAGCCTGGAGTGACATGTACTTCTTTAGAGTTTACATGGTGCAGGGTTTAGCTCAGCCGATGGAGCCAGCATCGAAATAAGCGTAGTGCCTGGTAATCCTTGTACAGGTAACCATGCATTATGAGTCGGTAACCTATAGGTTAAGACAAATTTATTGGGCCAATTTTACAAAGCCTGTTTATGTACAGGTTACCATACATTATGAGCTGGTAACCTATAGGTTAAGACAAATTTATTGCATGGCTCGAAGTTAAGAAGTTTTCTCCCAAGACAATTTTTAAAAGAATTGCCATGGGTGAAAAAGTCCACCGATGGCAATTTTGAGCCTGCCTATGGCAATTTTTTTAAATGTGTCATTTGCAGCAAATAAACATGACTCACTGAAAGGCTATCTTATTGTATGTAGACATCTTTTAAATGTGCAAATGTTAAATATTGGCAGATAATGTACACCAGGTATTTAAATTTTGCCATTGTTGAGGTTTACAGACAGCACAAAAGTGCCATCAGTGATGCTCTCTACCTACGTCAATTTATATCTCAATGACGGCATTTGCCATCAATGCCACCATTAAGTTTGAGCTCTGTATTTTGCCAAATTTACAAAGCCTGTTTATGTCTTACACGTGTGTAACTACATACATTTACTATGCTTAAACGCCTGTGTTTAAGAAGAACTAGCATCATAAATTTGGCCTATAAAGTTTACAATTCCCATTTCCATCTGTTCACAATCATACTGATACTTTGTAATTCATTCATATCAGTGTTCTTGTTGGTTCTCAAGTGGAAATTATATTTAAACAGCACACAACTGATAGATAAATATAGGTTGTGGTGTTCTGCTTTAAAAAAATGTGGACATGTGGTGACCTGGTAATCGGAAGGAAGGAAATGGTTTATTTAACGATGCACGCAACACATTTTATTCACGGTTATATGGCATCGGACACAAATATTGAGGGAGGAAACCTGCTATCACCACTTCATCGGCTAATCTTTTTCGATTAGCATCAAGGGATCTTTTATATGCACCATCCCATAGACAGGACAGCACATACCACGGCCTGTGATGTACCAGTCATGATGCACTGGCTGGAGTGAGAAATAGCCCAATGGGCCCACTGACAGGGATTGATCCCAAACAGACCGCACATCAAGCGAGCGCTTTACCACTGGGCTACATCTCGCCCCTCCTGGTAACCTGAATGACCGTTCTTAAAGTACAGAAATGTTTAGTTTATATGGCATACCTGTAGTTTGATACAGTTTAATGGACGGGAATTGATCCCAAACCAACCGCACATCAAGAGAACGCTTTACGACTGGGCTACCTCACATTTTGGCTTATTTATAAATTATCAGCTACATATATATTATAGCAGAAAGCAATTAATCCCCACAAAGTAATGTAAACAGTCAAAAGAAAACATGTACAACATGCTTGATCATACACTGGCATAGCCAGGATTTTATACGGGGGTGGGGTAACCCACACTATGTATGTATGATTTTATAAAATTTAATACAGTTTAAAAATATATATATATTGTTTGATGGTGGGCATGGCCCTGTGGCCCCCTCCCCTGACTACGTCACTGTGCTCATAAAAATCTGTCCTACAGAATTTAGTCATTGCACTGAAATTGCTCAATTCCCCAGATGGGGTTGGGATTTAGCAGAGAAGACCCTACACTCTTGCTTCACTCCTCCCTTTAAAAAATCTAGACGCGTCTTTGCTTTCTCTGTGTCGACCCGATGACAGGGTCGTTTTTGGTTGATAGATTACATCACTGTGACCGCGTTGGTTGAACAAGCAAATCGCATTACACGAAACGTAAAACTATATATAACGAACATAATGCAAATGCAAAATCCGTACCTCTTTTAGATTCGGCCATGTTTCGGGTAAAATGTGAGTGTGAAGATCAATCTTCATGTTAACAAAGTATCAATGATGTCAGTGGTGGATCCAGAAGTTACGTTGTTGCTATTGTTCACTCTAACACGTGCCCTTGAACTCGTACAAATTTCAACCAATCACTGTCGATGTCATAGAGGTGTGTTCAGGGAGTCCGTTATTCATTGGTTTATTCCAAGAATATAGGTTAAATATTTATGTTGTGTAAATAAAGAACAATACTATATTGCACTACACTTTTAAAGCCACAATCTCGCCGCGCTATTATAATATTATGTAACAATGCAGAATACAAGGGGCCCAGTGATAAAGCGCTCGCCTAATGCGCGGTCGGTCTAGGATCGATTCCGTCGGTGGGCCCATTTGGGCTTATTCTATCTCGTTCCGGTCATATGAACAAAATGTAGCGGGTTTCCTTTTTAAGACTGTCAAAATGTCCAAATGTTTGATATCCAATAGCCGATGCAATAGCGGATTCGGGGGGGGGGGGGGGGGGGTGTTCAGGGTAAAACCGACCATAACGTGATTATATAATTAACTGTTCTGTGTAAAAGGAGATAGATCAGTCATGACATTTGGACCCCCCCCCCCCCTTCAGCAATCCTGCATCCGCGCCTGCGATGATTAATAAATCAACTGTGCTCTAGTGGAGTCGTTAAACAAAAAGAAACATATGTATAATCTGTGTTTTTAAAGGCGTATTCTCCAAGTTGCAAATTGTCATATTTTGCTATTGTAGGCCTATATTTGCATAATTAACTCAAAAGGGCGCGATTTAGCTCAGCCAGTTGAGTGCTCGCTTGGGGTGGATCCATTCAACTGATTGGGTTTTTCTCGTTCCAACCAGTGCACAACTGGTATGTGCTTTCCTGTCTGTGGGAAAATGCATGTGAATTCCTGCATTAGGAAAAATGTAACGAGTTTCCTCTGATGACTAAGAGTCAGAATTATCAAATGTTTGACATCCAATATAGCCGATGATTAATTAATCATTATGCTCTAGTGGTGTCGTTAAACAAAACAAACTTCTTCAAAAGGATCAAAATCCTAATAGTTGGTGTTGTTACTAGTCATAAACAGTGATTCCCCCGAGAATCCATCACCAAAAATATCAAGTACATTGTACACGTAACACACACACACACACACACACACACAAACCATCACTGCTACTACTGGATCAGGAAACGTTGGGGGGACACGTGCTACCTTGACCATCCCACCGCCGCTTCCTACGCCAGTTAATCAATGGTTAACTAAAAAAAATTTTAAATCATGGACTATATATTAGGACTCTATATGTTTCAGACACTTTAACACAGAGTAGTGTAATCTGGAAAGAATATATGTATATTGGTTGTCACTTATGACTGCAAATTTATACAGGCAAAATATTAAAGGGGAGTAACCCTACAAAGCTCTTCCATTCAAAAGTGTAAATTGTTAGCTTCCGGTTTTTTCAGCGCTAGTTGAACTTGGTTACTTATTCAAATGTATGTTTGAAATTAACAATATCGACCCACTTAAACTAAAAAATAACAAAAACTGCATGAAAAGAAATGCAAAAGCCATAACTGAAACCCTTAAAAACTATTTCAAAGAATACTTTACAATAAAACTAGAAAAATCTGAAAAACTCCAAATATTCAAACATATTAAAGATGAATATAAATTAGCCGAATATCTAAACCAAATTAAAAATGTAAACTTTAGGCAGGCACTTACAAAACTAAGAATATGCGCTCACCGACTTGAAATTGAAACTGGACGATATAGGAACACTGACAGAAAAGACAGACTATGCAGACTGTGTAACCAAGAAGTAGAAGACGAAATAAAAAATTTTGACATGTCCCACAAACTCCCACATACGAAATATCCAATACAATAAAATACAACAACTCTGCCCAGTCTTTCAACATCTAACCATCAAAGAGAAATCGTTTTCCCTCTTAGACTGCCCAGGGAATATATCCGTAATAATAGGTCAGTCGTGCTATGAAATGTTAAATCACAGAAGGACAGAACTCTCTAGACCCCCTACCACAGTCTAGAACAAACTAAAAACAAAACCACATAACTATACTTTTATTCTCTTTCATGTATGCATTTATATCTGTATGTTATTTTATATTCATGCATAAAGGCAATTCATTTTAGAGTTTTATGTAACATTATAACATGTTCATGATGGTAGCATCATTATTAGCATTACTAGTTTATGTTTATGTACATTTCTGTATGATGCATATATGCAAATAAATGATTTGAATTTGAATATTCCCGTTCCTCGTTCCTTATTCAATATCGAATAAGTAACTAGAAAGTCAGTTTCACATTCGCTTTGCGCGTACTACATGTTTAAATTTATCGACTGGTAAAGTCTGTGTGAGGCCATGCTATATTGTCTCAACAAGTAAAAATTCGGAATTATTGTAATAAATCACAAATATTTTACTCCTTTTCGCCAATATATGACCAGCAGCAACAACAACATCAGCATTAACAACAACTACTACTATTACTTCTACTACTACTACTACTACTACTACTACTACTACTACTACTACTACTACTACTACTACTACTAATTAATCTTATTATTATTATTATTATTATTATTATTACAATTATTATCGTCAACGTCACCATTACGGACAATCAAAGTGACATAATTACATAGCATGTAATTTGTCACACCCCACCACCAATACCCCCCCCCCCCCCTCTCTCTCTCTCTCTCTCTCTCTCTCTCTCTCTCTCTCTCTCTCTCTCTCTCTCTCTCTCTCTCTCTCTCTCTCTCTCTCTCTCTCTCTCTCTCAGAACATGTATGAATATACTGACACATAGTTTTGCCCGGTTCATATGGAGCATAAGTGCATCAAAATACATCGTTATGCTTTCTCTGCTATCTTTCGATATGGCGACAGGCCATGGATAAACTACGTCGTTGCTATGGGTCAGACAGCATGTACCGCCACCATATTGCATATACACGACTATGCGTTTTCCTGCAATTTTCATTATGGCGACAGGCCATAGACGAACGACGTCGTGACGATTGGTTAGACGGCATGGACCACCACCCCGCTACATTAGATATGAACTTAGAATATGTTTGAACATTTTGACACCTAGCCTTGCCCGGTCCATGGGGGATGAGTGCATGTAAATGCATTGCATATATACATGATTATGCGTTTTCTGCCAATTTTGATTATGGCGACCGCCATAGACGAACGACGTCGTGACGTTTGGTTAGACGGCATGGACCACCACCCCGCTACATTAGATATGAACTTAGAATATGTCTGAACATTTTGACACCTAGCCTTGCCCGGTCCATGGGGGATGAGTGCATGTAAATGCATTGCATATATACATGATTATGCGTTTTCTGCCAATTTTGATTATGGCGACAGGCCATAGACGAACGACGTCGTGACGATTGGTTAGACGGCATGGACCACCACCCCGCTACATTAGATATGAACTTAGAATACGTCTGAACATTTTGACACCTAGCCTTGCCCGGTCCATGGGGGATGAGTGCATGTAATTGCATTGCATATATACATAATTATGCGTTTTCTGCCAATTTTGATTATGGCCCAGGCCATAGACGAACGACATCGTAACGATTGGTTAGACGGCATGGACCATCACCCCGCTACATTAGATATGAACTTAGAATAGGTCTGAACATTTTGACACCTAGCCTTGCCCGGTCCATGGGGGATGAGTGCACGTAAATGCATTGCATATATACATGATTATGCGTTTTCTGCCAATTTTCATTATGGCGACAGGCCATAGACGAACGATGTCGTGCCGATGGCTTAGAGGGCATGGACCACCACCCCGATGCACCAGACGTGTACTTAGAATGTGTGTGTGAACATTCTGACACAGCCTTGCCCGGTCCATGGGGTATAGGTGCATCAAAACATATTGCATATACACAACTATGCGTGTTCCTATCATTTTGATTATGGCGACAGGCCATACACGAATGACGTCGTGCCGATGGCTTAGACGGCATGGACCACCATCCCGATGCATCAGATGTGTACTTAGAATGTATGTGTGAACATTCTGACACATAGCCTTGCCCGGTCCATGGGGTATAGGTGCATCAAAACATATTGCATATAAACGATACTGAATCGAAACATAATATGTTTATCATATGATAAAGAGGGAGATATAGAATACGGGATGACCCCTATTGTTTTTATCATGTAGTATATACCGTATAACAAGATTATATTTGATAAAAGTGTTTATTTATTTATTTGGAATGGATAATAATATTTGTAGAAATGACTATTGACATACATTACTACTAATCGGAGCAGCAACTGTTTTTACTCCGTGCACCTCGAACTTTGACACGGAAATTTCTGCTTTGATACATTGAAGGTTCTAATAGACCAAATCAATTCCTATTGTCGATAATGTTAACGTTCACCAATAAAACTGATATAAGCTGGGTATCAACACACCCAGGAAGTACAGCAATAAAACGTCTGGCACCTCGCATCTAAATTACCTGGAAGAAAATTGGGGGTCACATACAATTTAGGAGATTTAATGAATGTTTATAATAGCAATCGTCATTTTTGCTGAAACAGTAATAGTGACATACGCCATTTTACATCGCCAATTATTTAGTAAAGTAATGTTAATTACGATTATAAAATATGGCGTATTGACACAAATGGATAAAAACCACAAAGAGGAAACTGCGATGCCGTAAATATGTTTTGACACGTCTACTCTCTCGATTGGTACCATGTAACACGGGATCTATTATATGCACCGTTCAGTACATTATAGGTTAAATATGTCATTCATTGTCAGCACGTTTTTTCAATGTATTGTCAACAAACCGTGTGATTGAAGACTGGCTCGAACAAGAATAATAACCCAATGGGTCATCGCCATTTAGAAGTAATCTTAGACGATTATGCATATTACGTCGACAAAGATAAAAAGAAAGAAACTCGATGCCGCCATGTTATGGTCTTTTCGATTTAACGGGATCGCACCGTTCCACAGGCATTATTTTACGGGTGTACCGTGTGATGGACTGGTCGAACAAGAACCATATGGTCATAAGAGCAATCCACGGACTGATTTTACGAAAGAAAGAGGAAAACCACGCTGTCAACCATTATTTTACATGGGCGTACTATGGTTAAGAACCACACAATTTTAGAGGAAACAAGGGATCTTTTATTTGCGCTTCCCACAGGCAGGATAGCACAAACCATGGCTTTGTTGAACCAGTTATGGATCACTGGTCAGTGCAAGTGGTTTACACCTACCCACTGAGCCTTGCGGAGCACTCACTCAGGGTTTGGAGTCGGTATCTGGATTAAAAATCCCATGCCTCGACTGGGATCCGAACCCAGTACCTACCAGCCTGTAGACCGATGGCCTACCACGACGCCACCGAGGCCGGTACTTATTACGCGAGTTTTTTTTACCACTGAGCTATATCCCGCCCCAGAGAGAGAGAGAGAGAGAGAGAGAGAGAGAGAGAGAGAGAGAGAGAGAGAGAGAGAGAGAGAGAGAGAGAGAGAGAGAGAGAGAGAGAGAGAGAGAGAGAGAGAGAGAGAGAGAGAGAGCGGAGGGGTGGTGGTGGAGAGACAGAAATAGACAGTCTCAGACATAGAGATAGAGACTAAGAGAGATATCTACACACGCGCGCGCACGCATGTACACACACAGTTTAGTTTATTTTGTTTAACGACACTATTAGAGCACAATGATTAGTTAATCATCGGCTACTGGATGTGAAACATTCGGTAATTCTGACACGTAGTCATGAGAGGAAACCCGCTACATTTTTCCTAACACAGCAAAGAATCTTTTATATGCACTCTCCCACAGACAAGAAAGCACATTTGTGTTGCAAGAACGAGAAGCAAAAAAATCAGTTGACTGGATCCACTGAGGTAGTTCGACTGAGATAAATCCCGCTCCCAGAGACGGGGGGGGGGGGGGGGGGGGGAGACAGACAGACAGACACAGTTAGAGACAGTCACAGACACACGTAGGTCTACACAGACACAAATAACGAGAGAGAGAGAGAGAGAGAGAGAGAGAGAGAGAGAGAGAGAGAGAGAGAGAGAGAGAGAGAGAGAGAGAGAGAGATGGGAGGGAAGGAAGGAAGGAAGGAAGGAAATGTTTTATTTAACAACGCACTCAACACATTTTATTTACGGTTATATGGCGTCGGACATATGGTTAAGGACCACACACAGATATTGAGAGAGGAAACCCACTGTCGCCACTTCATGGGCTACTCTTTTCGATTACCAGCAAGGGATCTTTTATATGAACCATCCCATGGACAGGATAGTACATACCACGGCCTAAGTTGCACCAGTCGTGGAGCACTGGCAGGAAGGAGAAATAGCCCAATGGCCCCCCAAAAAAAACAAAAAAACATCCCATATTAAAATAGAATATTCTTCTTTTTAAGTACTCTCCACCAAAATATGTAAACGAATATTATCCCCAATCTGCTAGTATGTATGTATGTCTGTCAGTTTTTTTGTCTGTGTGTCTGTCTGTCTGTCTATCTATCGCTTTGTCTTCTCGTTTTGTTTCTGACTCTCTCTTCCTGTCTTTTTCTGTCTCCCTTTGTTTGGTTCCTATCCTCTGTCTATTTCTGTATTCCATTCGACTGTACGTACATACATTATAGACATACTAAATAATTTGACAAAACCGTATTCCGTGATCAAAATTGTATCTCTGCACAAGCCAGGGTCGAAAATATGTTTTAGACAAAGCATACGCAGCGTAAATTATGTAGACACTGCATATATATCAAATGCACATAATGTATTGAAATTAATTATACACTTCGTATATCAAATGCACACTAAACACGCCATGTATACACTACGTATATCAAGTACAAATTACTAACGTACAATATATACATTATCAATATACAGTATACACTAAACAAGAGCTGAACATTAGCTACATGCCATATGTAATACGTACTCAAGATATACAGTAATTACAGTAATTTAACACTATTTTTGAACTACGCACTTCAGGTATACATTGCGTACGCAGTGTATATACTTGGTGTTCTTAGTGAATATTTGATATACATAGTGTATACTTAATGTAAGTACAGTACATTATGTGTCCATAGGTTATCCTTCATTTAAGTTGTGCACACTGGACCTACTTAGTGAACACGTAATACATGCGATATAACCTTTATTCATGTGCGTAATGTGTGCTATGTGTATTTCATGTATATCTTATACACGTAATGTGTCCCGTATTTGCATAGTGTTTACTCGATGTACGTACAGCATACTATATACATGTTCTTCATATACTTAGTGTATACTTGTACTCATATACTTAGTATATACTTGTACGTGGTATATATGTATGTATGTAGTGTATGTTTATAGTATATGATTAACGTATGTAGTGTATGCTTGATGCATGCGTGTAAACACAGTATGCTAAACATTCTGTTTACTTTCAGAATTTTGGTTGGATTGATTTTATACTGTGTACCTATATGGATGGGGCGTTAAGTGGGAAGTTGCTCCTTAGCCACTCTGTGTTTAATATTTATGGGTTGGATGTGCACTACTGAACACGTGTTTCTAATATTATAATCATTATATGTTCAGTTTCAGAATTGTGGGTACATTAATTTTAAACTGAGTACCATATACATAGATGGGGCGTTACATGGGAACTTGCCCCTGAGCCACCCTGTGTTTGTTATATGTCGGTTGAATGTGCACTACTGAACACATCTCTATCATATAATAAACATTCTATGTTTAGTTTTAGAATTATGGGTCCAATCTGAATATTCAGCTGATCTCCAAATGTCGACCTTTAACGGGATATCACGTTCTATAGCACATGCAGTAGATGATGGATCTGTAGAATTTCATAAACTTTAAATGTTTAGTTTCATATCTGTGTGCCTGTAAACCAAAGTGGTGTAGTTATACTGTGTACCATAATATATGGATGGGACGTTACCTTTTAAATTGCCTCTGAGCCACCACGTGTTTATTATATATGGGTTGAACGGGCACTGCTGAACACCTCTTTATCATATGATAAACAGTCTATGTTTAGTTTCAGAATTGTGGGTCTAATCTGAATATAAACGACTTTTAACGGGGAGTCACGTTCAGGTAGAGCCCGGAACCACCTTAGACTCTTCACATTTCCATAGAAGTTGTACTAGAGAGCGGATCTGTAGAATTTCATAAACTTTCTATGCTTAGTTTCAGAATTGTGTGCCTGTAAACGAGTGTGTTGTAGTTACACTGTGTACCATATATTTTGACGAAGCGTTACTGTGAAAGTTGTCCATGAGCCATTCTGTATTTGTTATATGTCGTTGGAATGTGCACTGGTAACGGAACTAATTTCACATATGTGCGTATGTTGATTATTTTGCCATCTTAACGACGATGGCAAGATGGATTTGACAGGTGTGTGTTTTGTGGATTTCGTCGAGGCTTAGCTCTGTGCTTTATTTCCGAGCCACACCATATACTGTCTTATATCCCTAAGCCACCCTAGATTCATCGTGTTATCATAGGACACACACCTAAATTTGTATCGTAGACTTTAAAGAATGTCACATAATTAAAAAACAAAATACTGAATGTTGAATATTGTTCCTTTAGAGCCATATTGAATGTTGAACGTTGAATATCGAACCAACTTCAGCTTCTCTGTATTCTTTGATCCAGTGAAAATGTCAGTTTCCATGCGCTATAAAACTATTGCCCTGTACAACGAGATTACTGAAATCCTATTCTATTTGGTGTTATAAATATGATTATTATGATTATGATTATGATTATTATTATTATAAATTTTAACATGATTTTAACTTTTTAGACATATAAAACTAGGTGGATGGGATGGGCGAAAAGAGATCTCCCTGTCCCCTCCCCTGTTCTTCCTACGCCTGGTATGCACTATAATTCGTAGGGGGAGGGATGTAGCCCAGTGGTAAGGCGCTCGCTTGCTGCGCGTTTGGATTGGGATCGATTCCTGTCGTTGTGCCCATTGAGCTATTTCTATCATGCCATGGGATAGTGCATATAAGTAGCAGGTGCGTCTGTTGAGCCCCATGTATGCAAATGAGCTAGGTCACGTGACCTGTCCTGCGCTCTGATTGGTTGACCTCTAAGGGACGTGGCCTCTTCTGATTGGCTGACCTCTAAGCGTGGGGGCGTGGTCTAATGACGTCACGTTCAGTGCACCTCGGGGTCGTGCAGCTGGCTGACCTTTAAGCGTGGGGACGCTACTGGGTTAATGACTTGGACAGCTGTGGGAACCTGACCTCTGTGTCAGGAAACACCGGATGTTGGTAAGATTGATGGGTGTGTTAACCGTCGGGGGTCCTTTGATGTACAGGAAACAGATGGTGTGGAAGTCGTTAATGACCCCTAGAGTGGTGTCGAATGATGGGGTGTTTATTTAACTGTGACAGCCGTTTGATGTACAGGAAACAGATGGTGTGGAAGTCGTTAAGATGGCAAGATGGATTTGACAGGTGTGGGTTGATTAAGGAGAACCAGTCAACGGGGTGTGGAAAATTCCAGAGGAAAAACCCCAGGGGTTTTACCAGATGTCGGGGAAAGGTTTGAAACGTGTCCATATACGGCGTTGGCCATGAGTCATTTCAGAACGTGTTCAGACACGTCTTGAGTGGGGGTCTCTGCATAATGAGAAACAGTCAACGGGGGAGTGGAAAATTACAGAGGAAAATCCCCAAGGTTTTGCCAGATGTCGGGGGAAGGTTTGAAACGTGCCCATATACGACATTGGCCATGAGTCACCCCAGAGAGCGTGTTCAGACACGTCTTGACTTCGAGATAGCGTGGGGACGCTACCGTGGGGCCTATAAAACCCCCATATTCAGGACAATTGCCATTCGCTCAGCGACACTGCTAGAGAGAAGACGTATACCGTTGATGAATGATATTCACGTTCCTGTGTCTGATTGCGCTGTACTTGGAAAGAAGAAAATGGCATCGGGATATAACAGAAGCACTACAGAGGGCATTGTCAAAAACGAAGAAAACGAAACGAGATGCAAAAGAGACCTTGGCGGTAACGTCTACGTCGTGGCTAAACTGTGGAAGGGGGACATTGCCATTCACGTTCGTCAGTTCGACGAGGACCGTGGAAAACTTTTTCCCACCAAGAAAGGCGTTTCTCTGACGATGAAACAGTGGTTAGAACTGGCCACCTTCAAACGAGAATCGAGTGTACCGCAGCATATTGGTGGGAACGTCTACGTCGAGACCATTTACAAAGGTGTGGATATTCGTCAGTGGTGGTATTGTGATCAAGAACTAAAACCTTCCCGTCGTGGCGTTCGACTGACTGTCGAACAGTGGAAAGAGCTCCAGAAATGTTTTGACACTATCTACGACTTTGTGCCTGAACCGAGAGATCCATGTCACCAAGATCATCATAATCTGACTGGTGCCATAGAGTGAATGCAATCCAAGATATTAGACGTGTCCAGACATCTTCCGTGATGTCACGGGAAAACCCACAGGACGTGTTTGGACATGCTCAGACATTGTGCATATAAACCTTAGATTTAGAGCTATTCATCATTCGTCAGTTGACCGTTGTAGAGTGAAGACGTGCGCTCCAGAGATGGCATCGGGATATTCGAGAATGGACAGCAGTAGTAACAGTAGTTGTAGAAGCAGCGGTGACGATGTCTTGGTATGCAAATGTTCTGAAAGACACACAATCCAATGCAAAAGAGTGGCTACCAAACCAGAAGAAAATGACACGGATCAAACGGACGCTGCTCGTGAACCCGGTGAAATTGTGGATGAAGAACCCACGGATATCCGTGAACCCGTCGAAATCGTGGACGAAGAACCCATGGATCAGACGGATGCTGCTCGAGAAACGGACTCGACTCCCTACGATGATGATGCCTACGACGCCGATGGCGATGGTTTTTCGAGACATTACTTGTTCTGTCATCGACCCGAAATGAGAAGATTCAACAGACGACTCTGCACGTTTGGGTGGTGGCCCATACAGTTGCGCCAGAAACCGAGGGAACTCGCCACGGCCAGTTTCTTCTACACGGGAGATCACGATGCCGTCGTCTGCTACTGTTGTGGACTACGCACCTACAGATGGCAGAAGATGGACGATCCAGTGATGGAACATTACAGGCTGTCCCCAAGATGTCCCTACATTAACAATGTGTTGAGACATTAAACACGTGTGTGCTACTTTTCGTTTTGTAAAATAAATATGTGAATAACACGTTTTGTTTGTTATTAATGTAAGGGTGACTGTGTGTGTGTGTGTGTGTGTGGACCTGTGTGTGGCTCTGAGTGTGGCCCCGTGTGTGGCCCCGAGTGTGGCCCTGAATGTGGCCCTGTGTATGGCCCTGAGTGTGACCCTGTGGCGCTGAGAGTGACCCTGAGCTGTGCACGAGTTATTCTTTGGGATGGGGGCATGGACCATACGTATCACACAAAATTTAATCTTTGTGCGCATATGCGAAATTATAGAGAGTATAAATAAAAGGGCAATGGGTAACATCGTCATTTGAGATAGAACCTTCAGAGGCGCAACATGTCAGACCAGTACAAGTTGTACGTTCCCGACGCGGACAAGTGGATCCGCTTTTACAAGTTGCAAGCCCAAGGCAAACTTCAACCTCATTTTTCAGTGCAGCGTGGTGGGAAAAGTCAGATGATGTACAGCGTGGATCGATGTCTAGAACTCTACGATCCCACTTGGAAAAAAGAAAAAGAGGAACAGAACAAGCCCCCGACACATAAAGTCGTCATGGTCTCCCCAACGCAACAGGTGGTAGAACAAGCCAAGGCCGAGCAGAAACGGAGACGAGAACAGAGCGGCGTGGAACGGAAACGACGAGAGCAGACTGGGCAAAAACGGCACAAACATTTCTAAGAAGACTATAAAAAGGGGGCATGGCAGTTTCAACATCGCCAGTTCACGTCGAACACTTCAACTGTCAACATCATGAACCAGTGTCACATTTGCGAAAAAAAATATGTTTGGACCCACGACCTAACTCGGCACGTACGAAATAAACATGGACTCTTGGAATCTGAAAATAAGCCTTCCCAGCAGCAGCAACAGCAGCAGCAGCAGCATCAGTAGCAGAAGCAGCAACAGCAGCCCTTAAAATTGTTTTTTGTTGTACAAACTGCTACGGGATGGTAAAATCCACCCGCCTTCCCAGCACATCACCTGGCTCTACAAACGATGGCAACCTCTCTATGATACGATCAAAATGGTTGCTCGAGTAAAATGTGTTCAAGGCATACCCGAGAATTTGGAAAAGGATCGTTATTTGGATCCCAGAGTCAGAAATCTCATCGTGTTGGATGACCTGATGTCTACAGCTGGAAAAGACTCTCGTATCACCGATCTGTTCACGGAAGGAAGTCACCACAGGAACCTCTCGGTGATTGCTATCAACCAGAATCTCTATAGCAGCAAAGACCCGACACAGAGAAGAAACTGTCATTACCTGGCACTGTTCAACAACCCCATCGACAAGCAGCAAGTCCTAACCTTGGCACAGCAGATGTATCCTGGAAATACTCGTCATTTCATGCAACGGTTTGAGGAAGCTACCCACAGGCCCTACGGACCACGCCCGAACATTGGCACCTTCGACCTAATGGTTTAGAGACGGGGTCGTCCAAATGGTATAAAAGCACGAACGTAACGGCGAATGTCTCAGAAGAGTTTCAACCACTGTCGGAAAAAGAGCTCTACGTGCAAATCATGCAAAGTAACGCATTCAAGAGAAAACTACCAGGCATACCCGCCTACGAAAGTGACGACGAAGAAGAAGATGAGGTAGAGCCCTATCTGAAAAAAGTCAAGAGGATGCAGTCTTGCGATACGTGTGGTCTGGTCTTTAAAGACGGGAGTGACTTGCAGCGACATCTACGATTTAAAACGTGCAAGGAGGGAAATGAAGAAAAGGAGCTGTCGTCCGATCTGGAAAACGAAGGCATACGTCTGATGATCGAGCGTGAATTCGACATCAATCGTGTTTATATCGAAAGCAAGAGGAAACGCTGCTGCTGCTGCTGCTGCTGCTGGGAAGGCTTATTTTCAGATTTCAAGAGTCCATGTTTATTTCGTACGTGCCGAGTTAGGTCGTGGGTCCAAACATATTTTTTTTCGCAAATGTGACTCGGGTTCATGATGTTGACCGTAGAAGTGTTCGACGTGAACTGGCGATGTTGAAACTGCCATGCCCCCTTTTTATAGTCTTCTTAGAAATGTTTGTGCCGTTTTTGCCCAGTCTGCTCTCGTTGTTTCCGTTCCACGCCGCTCTGTTCTCGTTTCCGTTTCTGCTCGGCCTTGGCTTGTTCTGCCACCTGTTGCGTTGGGGAGACCATGACGACTTTATGTGTCGGGGGCTTGTTCTGTTCCTATTTTTCTTTTTTCCAAGTGGGATCGTAGAGTTCTAGACATCCATCCACGCTGTACATCATCTGACTTTTCCCACCACGCTGCACTGAAAAATGAGGTTGAAGTTTGCCTTGGGCTTGCAACTTGTAAAAGCGGATCCACTTGTTCGCGTCGGGAACGTACAACTTGTACTGGTCTGACATGTTGCGCCTCTGAAGGTTCTA
>NC_054707.1:7049970-7169970 GCF_016097555.1 Gigantopelta aegis
GTACTCGAGTAGTCGTAGATACCCTAGTACACATGATTTCAATTATTTGTCTTTGACTTTGTATGGAGACTAAAAAAATACAATGGCAACAACCAAATGAATTTGGTGACAATGCTTACAATGAGCAGTTATCGGCAAACTGTATGAAGTTTTTGGACTGGCAGACCTCGTTGAGTCAGGTGTATGTGGAATCAACATTGCCAGAAACCTACCAACAGGAACTGTCAGAGGCCATAATCTGGTCAAGGAAGATTTAGTGAGGTTGCAATGGGAGGGACAATACAGGTTGTCATATCAAAGACAGGAAGATATTGGAATGGATGAAAACCAGACTGCATTTGAAAATAATTTGAAAACATTCCGAATTATCCTGAGGGTATACGACATGTTTCGTGTGAATTATGAATGCCTTAAAACATGTTTTTATTTTATAAAATAAATAACTTGTAATGTAAAACTGAAGACTGATTTAGTTGGGGTTTTTTTAAAATAAATAAATAATTTTTAATGTAAAATTGAAGACTGATAACCCATCCCGTACGTATTGGTATGGTTCGCTGTACTGCGGCAACTAAAATAGACTCACCCGATATTTTTAGAATGTGTATGCTCCCAAATAACGTTATAAAAGGCGAAGTGTGATTGGTCAATATTTAAATTATTATTTACAGACGAAATGTTACCTGGACATTGGAGACTACACAGTGTTGTTAGCAATTTGATTAAAATTAGTTCTACTGGTCTAAATAAGGCATTCGTAATTCACATGAAACATGTCGTATACCCTCGGATAATTCAGAATATTTTCAAATTATTTTTAAATCACTGGCATGATTCTGCAAGTAAGGTTTTGATTGGTGGACATGAGCTCCAACTGGCTGCTGTTAGATCCACATGTAATAGTGGAGCTAATTTTAATTAGATTGGGCAGAGATCAACAGTTCGAATAGCTTGATTGACAGCATTCGCAACAGTGTCTATGCTAGATCGAGGAAAGTGCAACCTGTATACCACTTTTATTTCATTGTATTCAGGAAGTGTACGATTAGTGGTTTCTTCCAATAGATACTGCCTTCTAGTATGGCTTGGCATACTACTAGTTAGAGTATCTAATGCACGCTGCTTTGTTGAGTGATCCGGATATGCCGTTCTTGTTTGTGGACCAAACTGTCCCCGCTAGTACAATATAAGACTTGTCGCATGGATAATATCTTTGCCATCAAATGTTTCCTCATTGATATCATATAGTGTCATGGTTAAGCCATCAGACAAAAGCTGGTAGGTACTAGGTTCACAACCCGGTTCCGGCTCCCATCCAGAGCGAGTTTTAACGACTCACTGTGTAGGTAAGACCACTACACCCTCTTCTGTCTCACTAACCACTAACAGACAGCCCAGATAGCTGAGGTGTGTTATCAGCAATTATTGAGGGATATTGGTTGTAGGAGCTGCTGAGAAAAATCAAATCAAATTGTTGAGATGTGCACCTAGTCCACACTATTAGAAGAAAGGCTGTCGCCTATTGTTGCTGTTCCAGAGGCACCCCTCAAGCAGCTTGAACTGACAGACCAAACGGATGTGCTCAACCACTTTGTAGACCTCTTTTTCAGAATTGGCTCCTGGACGAATTGAATTTTTTTTTACATCCAGCGGAAAACAATAGCAGAACAGGGGCCACTCAAATATCGCGTAAAGTTCGATAGGTGTGGAAGTGGGGGTGGGATGGGTTGGTGTAGGTATGTGGTGTCCTGTCTGTAGGAAAGTATCGTCCGTGGACCTGTTTCGGTGAGGAACCTATTTCGGTGGTTGCGTCGTTTGTGCGCAGCAGTACATATCTTTGAAGAATTCTGACATCAATCACTGACTTTTGCATGTGGAACGTAAACACATGTCTGTCACATTCACAGAAATGTTTGTTAAAATAAAATTAAACGAGCAAAGAAAGCAAGATTGAACTTGACCCACTAAGAAACATAGCACATTTCTTAATACCTGTTTTTTCTATGATGTTCAAAGACTGCCATTTGAAAGACAACTTAATGTTAAAAACAAAATGTGTCTGTTTTGCTGTCTAGTTATTGAAGTCACATGATTGTCACGACAGCTGCTGGCAAAATTATCTTTACAGATACTTGCCAAAAATATATGGTCCTTATATGTTTTAACATAAATATCTTTCTGGATATCTGTTTATATATTTAATAAAACTCAGAATGCAGATTATATTTTTTAACCAAACAATTTTACCGTTATAATCATTGATTTGCTCAACTTATAACACACGATTGCAAGTCAAAATTGTTATATTGGTTTTCCTAAAAGTTGTCTGATAACATTGGTTCTCGAAGACTCCCATTTTGTAATTTGCTTTAAAATATTTTTTTAATAAATTATTATAAGTACATGTTTTGTTGAACAACATACCTGTTTTGATAAAACACTGACAAGTTTTGTGTTGGGAAGTTTTTGCTGTATGCTATACCACTACACATTTCACTCACCGAAACATGTTACGTAGTTAACAATATTTACTGCAAACTGAGGTACAGTGTTTGACGCACGTGCAGTGATCTGTGTTACATAGAGGCCAGTTTAGTGCTCATTTGAAGCGTAGAAATACTAATAAAAAGGTAGTTATTTGAATAACAACTGTCTGTTTATAAATATTGATATGCTTTAGAACCGAAAGCTTATGCTCACCGAACCTGGTTCAGCTATGATACATATACAGTATAAAGGATCCTTTGCTGCTAATGGAAAACAATGTATCGGGTTGCCTCTAAGATCGTCAGAATAACCATGTTTGACACCCAATAGCCGATTACTAGTATTAATTAATGTGCTTTAGTGGTATCGTTAAACAAACTGAAGTTTGTCTTTTTCTTTGTTTAGCATTACACCACTACATGTGTAGAGGACGCTATTTAAAGTGTGCGTTTGAGTTCCTGTGTACGTTTTAACCCTGGGATCACGTGATTGATGTGTGACGCAACGCTGGATCGTCCAATACTATACCAAATAATATTCCTTAGGCGACAATGTTAACGTATGTGGTTAAAAACACTATATGCAATATAGCAACCACAATATGACTAAAAAATATCAGTACTACAACCCCTCCCTCAAAGTATTAACTGAAGAAAGTGGAACCGTCCATGGCCAGTGGCGTATCGAGGGGGGGGGGGGGGGGTGACCGGGGGACATGCCCTCTAAATCAAACTTCTTTTCTTTTTTTTTAAATTGTTTTTTTTACTGTATTAGATGTTATAAATCATACGTACATACAAAGTGTGGGTTGGTCCCCAAATAGTGGGTCCGCACCCCCCCCCCCCCCCCCAAGCTACACAAGTATTCATGACTCATATTGCATATAACCGGATGTTTATACAACACCCCTAGTTTCGCACGAAAATGTAGCACTTAGTTTTACAGGTACCTCATACATGTTTCAAGCACAAGGCTACTTGACAGTGGTAGGCCTACTAGATCAATAAAATTACATACATTTGTTGCCCAGATGAAACTATTTTTTGTTGTTGTTAACAAACACACTGACATTTATCACTAATGACAGGACTTGTGATATTAACTTCTCTATCAAAAGTTAGGTGCACCTCCTACTTTGACATAGCCGGATGTTATTTGGGTTAGCAATACCTATACTGATAACATACATTTTTCAAAAGGTGTCGAATCATATGTTTTTATGACAACCAGGATCTGGTGTATTCTGACATAAAATGACAACCTCACTGAAACTGTTGTTTCTACAGTGCAACCTGATATAATGTACATCTCATAAAGCATATATTAGTGTTTGACAAATGTTTGAGAAAGTTACTAACCCTCACAGAAGCTTTGACTAGTGCCCTATGTATTATAGTAATACAAGTGCTAATTTCCACTAGCCAGGACCAATAACATTGATATAAAGTTATATATGTACAAATGCAATATGTCATATTTAAAAAATAAGAAAACATTAATAATAATCTTTAATATATTTACTATCAGTTGTGTGTATATAAGTATGTATGCAAGCATGTATGTATGTATGTATGTATGTATGTATGTATGTATGTATGTATGTATGTATGTATGTATGCATGTATGTATGTATGTATGTATGTATGCATGTATGTGTGTGTGTGTATGTGTGTGTGTGTGTGTGTGTGTGTGTGCGTGTGCGTGCGTGCGTGTGTGTGCTCAGCTATATATATGTAGAGACAACATGGATATTCAGAGTACCTCAACTCCTTTACATCATTACATTAAAACACATGTACTTGATAGACCTCTAGATTATGAAGATCTCAAAAGGCACATCAAAGAAATATCACTATTAAACAAATCGACATGACTGCACCTGTAATGCTATGACTTAATGTCCTGCACATCACTGATGGGGTGAATCCTGTATACTGAGTGTGGATATCTTCAAGTCACTAGGTGCGTGAATTTCAAATCCATCAGCCATGCTGGTTTTTATAATGGACCATCAAAGCCATTGGAAGCTATAATTCTAATTATATTTTATTATATCCTACTGTAGTTGGAGGTTTTAAATATGTATAATCGTAAGGAATTGTCATCAAGTTTTCACATATGTATTTTTGATTAATTACTAAAGAAAAAAAGAGAAAAAGAAGACATAAATACCGGGGTTTTCGGTATTTAAGCCTACTCGAAATGATGCCCATCGGCTTAAAACCGGAAAATGTTCAGATAATATATATATTATATATTTTTAACAAGAATTTCCCCTGGGTTACAAAATATATATTGTATTTACTATTAAAACAACTTTAAATGTACTAGAATTAAAGATTCATTATCATAGTTGCAAATGTCATATTTCCTTATCTTTACATTTAACTATGATATATAATTATACTTACATTTACTTAATATGTAATTAGAGTAATTACAAAGTCTCCGTTAGTCGACAGCAACAAACCCAGGGCAGTATCTTCAAAATAACCGTACACGAACATTTATATTAATAGGCATCGGAAGCATTCCACTCTTGGGGCGGGACATAGCTTAGTGGTAAAGCGTTCGCTTGATGCACGGTCGGTCTAAGATCGATCCCCGTCGGTGGATCCATTGAGCTATTTCTCATTCCAGCCAGTACTTCACAACTGGTGTAACAAAGGCCGCGGTATGTACTATCCTGTCTGACGCCACATAACCGTAAATAAAATGTGTTGAGTGCATCGTTAAATAAAACATTTCGTTTCCATTCCACTCGTCTCTTTTCTTAACTATGAAACCGAAGTGACTAGAATGCTAGTATAGACAACTGAAATTCGAAGTAATAACTGCTACCTCCTCTGATAATTAAACATATTTTGCTTGTGTCTAAGGTTATCATGGAACGATAACTATTATATATACTCTGATACTATCCTAAGTTGCACCTTTTGTCTTTATTATAGCATAACGTTTTAGTCAACTTCTTAATTTAAACCCTGGGCCTAATTTCAGATAAAAATTTATCTTCTCATTTCCGCATTTCTAAACATCTATTGTCTTGCATTATTTTCTAATCCAGATGAATACAACATGTATATTGGATGTATTCACAAAATCTGTAATCCAGCATATTATTTATCTAGTGATGTTAGGTAATATAGCTTTAATACTAAAATAAATTATCAACTCCAAGGCAGATAATCAAATTTGTATAAACTTAGAATGAATGAATGAATGAATGAATGAATGAATGTTTAACGACACCCCAGCACGAAAAATACATCGGCTATTGGGTGTCAAACTATGGTAATGGAAACAAATAAAGTGATGATCAACATCAATATAAAAATTCAAGATTTAAACAAAAACACAGTGTAAAGAACCGTGCAAAAACACAAATATCACAGATAGATACTGACTTTTACTCAAAATGTATTTGTGCTGTATTAGCCATTCTCAAAGAGAATGTTACACCCCTGCACCACGGTGAGGTTACAGCACGCGCAGGGGTATAAACTTAGAATGCATTTCATGGGAGAAAACTAAGTGGTTATTTTTAAAAAGATTTGATCTCGAGATCAAAAGATGTGTTTAACAATCTTATGGTTATGTATAAATGAAAACACAAGGTACAGTAGTGACACAAAATCGAATTATGTCTTTGGTAATGTTTTTCTTAAAATTTAGATAAAATATTGCATAAAACTACAAATTTGTCTAAATATAACTTAGCACCCAATAAATATGTCAAAATGACAACAACAAAAAAAAAAAAACGTCTGTAGAAATAGTTTTCAGAATTTTATCATGTAAAATTACTATTTTGGTTTGCAATTTAGAAAACAATCGGCTCAAAAATAAATAAATAGTTGTGTTTTTTTGTGTTATTTCCAAAACACTTTTACTTTTCTTCTTATGTCAAATTAAACTGAAATTATTTACACACAAAAAAAAAAAGAAGACAAAAAAAGAAAAAGAAAAAAAAGAAAAACAACAGCAAAAAACAACAACAAAAAACCCAACCTCCAAAAACAATGTTCATGGAGGCTGGGAAAGACTATAGATAAAATATATATAAATTACATATGATATACATTGTATAATATACAAATTTATCTACATATAGTTACTATATGCTCCTTGGACTGTTTTTTTTTAAAGCCTATATCTTAACGAATTTCGATTTCTATCACTGTTATATTATTTTCTTTGTTCATATATTAACAGACCATAACATGTGTCCCAACTCATTTATACTATTCATGTATTTATGAATAAACTGATTTGATTTGATTTGATTAGTATAATTTAAAACACACATATAATTACTTATTTTCAAAATAACGACCAGACTATTAAGGTTTTGCTTGTTGTTTTTATTTGTTTTGTTGGTTTTTTGTATTCCATATAATGTGGCTTGTGCGCCCCCCCCCCCCCCACCAACCTCTACTAGACTGTAGACCTCTCACCAGAGATTGTGTCCCTCCCCCTCCCCCCTCCAAAAATCGTTCATATGACCCTTGTGCATTTAAACCGGCCTCGGTGTCGTCGTTAAAGGGACACACCCTAGTTACAGCTATTTGTTTTTCGCTATTAAACCCCATTTTTCACAAATGAAATTGCACTTTACTTACATTTTATTATTTAGAATACACATTTCCATTCACCTGAAGTGCTTTTTGGTAATCCTGATGTTTGTAAAACCACGAAGTTCATTTTTTGCATTTTTTCACAAGACGTGCTGTCGAGAAAAAACCGTTAAGCAAGCGAGGTCCAGTCTATTTTTAGAGGGGATATTTCCATTTCAATGTCACAGACGTTGGTATATCACGTGACCGTTATCATTTTGGTTCGGTTTGTTTTCTCGTGCACGGTTCGCGCAATCAACATCCGATTTGTTGTTGTTCATTTGTGAGATTTTTCTTCACAGTTCGTGAACATTTTCAGTAACAATAAGAAGAAGAAGAAGTTTGTTTTATTTAACGACGCCACTAGAGCACATTGATTTTTTATCTTATCATCGGCTATTGGACGTCAAACATATGGTCATTTTGACACTGTTTTTGAAGAGGAAACCCGCTGTCGCCACATAGGCTACTCTTTTTTCGACAGGCAGCAAGGGATCTTTTATTTGCGCTTCCCACAGGCAGGATAGCACAAACCATGGCCTTTGTTGAACCAGTTATGGATCACTGGTCGGTGCAAGTGGTTTACACCTACCCATTAAGCCTTGCGGAGCACTCACTCAGGGTTTGGAGTCGGTATCTGGATTAAAAATCCCATGCCTCGACTGGGATCCGAACCCAGTACCTACCAGCCTGTAGTCCGATGGCTTAACCACTGCGCCACTGAGGCCGGTCAGTAACAATAAAGTTCAGACAAGTAAGTGTCTCAATACAAAACGTTACAAACCCTTAAAACCAATAATTTTGCTAAGTCTTACGATATCTGGAGAGGGGATACAACCAGGACAGAACAGTTGGAACATGTCCAGGAGAGGTGAAACGAACGCACCCCAAGTCTGTGAAATTTGTCGTGACGTAGGCATTGTTGTGTTTCGAGCGACATCTACCGGTGACATCAGAATACTAACTTTCAAAATTATTTCAAGCAATTGGGACATGGGGATTCCCATGGTATTTATCGATATAAAACCTGCTTTTTCACTCCATTTGATAAAAACGTGATCTAAGTGTGTTACAGGTTTGTAGATTAACCAAATTATAATTTATTTTCGCTGGATGGAACTAGGGTGTGTGGCTTTAAGTCATTGAACATAAGGCTGATAAGTGCTGGGTTTGCAGCCCGGTACCGGCTCCCATCCAGAGCGAGTTTTAGCGACTTAGTGGGTAGGTGTAAGACCACTACACCCAGGCCCGCAGGGCGGATTTTCAAAGTGTGTGTGTGTGTGGGGGGGGGGGGGGGGGGCTCATTTTTATGGTTGTATAAAATGTGTTGAGCGAAACTGCGAGCACCGCAGGCACGAAGCCCCAAAGCCCCATAAGAATTTTTTTTAAATATTAACCCCCTTCATAGCGATTCTGTCGTGTTTTCAGCTTATTACCCGAGATAAATTTAAAGTTCCGAAATAAAAACTGGCGAAAGGGGGGGGGGGGGGGGGGGCTGACACCCTCTTCTCTCTCACTAACCACTAACAACTAACAACTAACCCACTGTCCCAAACAGACAGCCCAGATAGTTGTGTGCCTATGACAGCGTGCTTGAACCTTAATTAGATATAAGCACGAAAATTAGTTGAAATGAGTATACACTTAAGGTAATCTTAGCGGCAGCAGCCATGCCCCACCACCATCAAACCTTTTGTTGCACCCTCCCCCCCCCCCCCACCCACCCCACCCCCCCACCGCAATATAAAATGCTGGCTAGCGGCATGTTCAATATTTATTATTTTTCGTTGGGTTTTTGTTTGTTTGTTACACTATAGTATAATATTGTAATGTTATTTTGTACGTTGCCTATGAAGTAGATCTTGTTTCAATAATGAAACGTTTTCTTTATTGAACTTAATCATAATGAAAGGCTTTTTTTAATTGAATTTACTTGAAAGTGTGTAAATTGGTGCTAGTAAAAACTGAGCTGAATTTAATTTACCTAAAGATAATTTTGACGTCATTGCAATTATGACGTCACTAGCGTTTTATAGAATGCTGCCAGTTATGTCCATGACCGAACATCTTACAAAACAATAATTTTCAAGTAAATATTTTAGAACCATTTTCATAGTGCCAACGAAATGGATAGAGGAACACACAATAATATATGCAACAAACAAGAAGCCGAAGAAGAGGTTATAACAAGTCAAGAACAACCAGGTAATATTGCACTTGATGTTTTGACAGATATGATGCACAGAGTTGTTGATGACGTTGATAGTGCGGAAGAAACTAATCAAATTTCAAAGTCAATACAAGATATAAATTTAAATAATCTTGCTGAAAAGACAGTAACTGGTGATATTTCATGTATAGAGGGTGAGCTATTGAAGGTAACAACGGAAGACCCTGAACAAGATCAAGGTGAATTATTGGATCTAACAACAGAGGAGCACAATCATTCCAGCACCTGGGATTCGTCTATCACGGACGATGAAATTGAAGTCATTTGCAAACATTCATCGCCTTATGTTGTAACCACTACGGATATGAACAAAATTCAAAAAAGTGACAATGGTGAGGAAATCCCCATTGGAAGCCTTGATATTCAAGGCGCAGTGGCTCTAGACACATCCAATGAATGCGGTGAGCCACAAACTCAGAGTATAATGTACATGTCACAACAGTATAATGTACCGATGCCAGAAACACCCGCAAGTTACCTTGGATCAGAATGGGGTAGTCAGTTGTATAATAATCAAGTGCAACCAACACACCAAGACGGTTCCCTAATGCAGCACCTCTCGAACGGCTTACCACCCCAGTTTATGCAGCAACCGACCAACCAGCAATCTGTAAACAATGGATTTCAATACTCGGCACAGGGGACCCAGGCCAACCCTCCAGCAAACAATGGTTTCCAGTACTCTGCCCAGGGAACACAGTCGAACCCACCTGTCAACAATGGTTTTCAGTATTCATCACAGGGGGCACAGGGCAACACGTGGGCTACATGGACTACACCTTTGGACTATAATCCACAGAACCCAAATCGGCCCCAAAATACACCTCAGCAGTTCTGGAGTAGTAATGCTTCTTTCGTTTCTGGAAACAACGATTTCCAAACACCGCCTCCTCCCCCGCCGCCGCCTCCGACATTTCCAGAGTTCCATCCATCAGCTAGCAATCAGTTCGACTTTGCCACAGAACCGTCTGCTTTTATTTATCCATCAATCTACGTGTCTCATGCCGGACTCATCACCGTCCTGCTTAAAGACGACATCTCCGTGGAAATGCTCGTGGATCGTACTGTCCGTCTTGTGAGCCACAACCGCCAGATGGCGATCGCTTTGAGCAGCAAAGGAAACATGAGCAGCATATTCCACCCGATCCTAAAACTACTACAGAATGGAACGGCCATGGACATTGACTTGGGCAGTGTTCAGGCAAAAATTACATCACGTGACATTCAGTTCGCCAATGAAATGAGCTGTTTCAAGTTTGACTACACTCAGATAGAACCCGCCACTCCTAACTTTAATGACTTATCGAAAGACAGTTCAGTGAATTTGTTGTTTTCTTCAGAAGGCTATGGACAGAATTTAGTCACGCAGTGTTTGGATCTTGCATCAAAAGCCGAATATGAAAATCTGCCGAAAGGTGGCGTCATCGTTCGCATCAACGGCGTAAAAATAACACGAAGGGCACGAGGGGAGGTAAGCGTGGAGACCGGACCGAAAAACATCAGACTGGTTCCCAACACGGGCATATGTCACGTGCAGACCCAGATCCTGGATGTCTCGATAAACCAAGACCACAGTGTCTCGATAAGACGGGACGTGAACAGTCTGATAGCCGCCAACGGCAGGGTGGTCCTCTCAAACGGCTGCATCGAGGCCGGATTCGACGAGCACAGCCGTCTCAAAGTGCTGTCTCTGCCTCGGCGATCTCCTCTGCCAGTTGGGGTGAAAAGACAAAGACGACCAGGGGGAACTGCCGGCACAAGGAGGAAGGCCACGGCACTCGGCGGCATGCCGTAGCGGACGCTCTTCATCCGTGACGGTGCCTTGTAAGTGACAGCTGCTGATTCTAAAACCGAACTTTCAGGAATGGAAACAACTAAATAATAAATCGCCAAACATAATATTTTAGGGTAAAGCTGTTGCGTGTGGTCCACACAGTATGTATGAATGTAATGGAATTTACATAGGCCTAAATATCGGCCTAATCGGGTTGCGTTTAACATCACAAAATGTCAACACGTTCTTTTTTTTAAAACGATCTTATTGTTCCTTACGACAAATAACTGACGTGTATGTATATAGAGCTATGTTAGTTTATGTTAATTTGTTTTAAAATATATTTCATGATTTTTTTCAAAACTAGCATTGATTGGTCGATTAAAATATTTATTAGCCTACATTTCGAATTAAAAAAAGAAATAGAAAACAAAAAGCAGAAGAGAAAAAAAGAAAGAAAAAGAGTTCGGATCACTGTTGCAGCGTTATCAAAATTTAATTTAAAATAGTTTTATTGTAGGTTCTATCTTTGGGTTTTGTTCCGTACTTCTTTTTATCCTCTTACAATGCAAGTTAGCAAAATCAATTCTGTGATGGGTTTTTTTAAATGTTTTTTTATTGTTTAAAAATGGTTCGTCATGTACATAAAAAAAATTCTGTAACATATTTACTTAATAAAGGTCCCTTGCAGGTGATACTTGGTAACCAATACTATAATTATATATATTTCATACTGCACACACATGTTTACCAGTGTGAATTATACCTGTGTTATGTGTTTCTTGTTAGAACTGTTTACCTTTCCTGTCTTCGAAATTATACATCTTTTTGATGGGTACAATCTTTGTGATTTTGTGACACATACGTGTCTAACAGAAGGTTGACCGAACTTGATTGCTATGTACAACATGATTTAAAGTGTTTCTTGTGTTGCTGTTAGTTACAAAGAGTTTCAGAGGTGAAGGTTTATTGCAAGTTATTTATTATGTTTTACTTTAAATCTTTAAGAAAATAAGATATATATTTGGCTTATTTTCGAAGTTTATCGACACTAAAAAGTACATGATTATTTTATTGCAGCGAATATATGTGAATAAACTTAATAAAGCTGCAAACACAAAGAAGACGGGTCTACGTTAAACAATAATTTGATATTTTTGAAATTTGCAATATTGAATTCATCATCTTCCAAACGTTTAAAGGACCCTTGAACTTATAACATGTCTGCTTTATTTTCACCGTTGTTTAGGACCCCGTCTTGGTTGCCAAGGTAAGACTACTCTGGCAGTACGAAGAATCCGTTTACATGATGGGTTGTTTTTAAAAAAGTGTTTAACTTTTTACATGAGTCACTGTGTAAATATTAATTAATACATAACAACTATTAACATGTATACATGCTATCAGTGTCGTGCAGGTGATATTTTATATCCATATTATTTTTAAAACCGCCATATTATTAGACATTTCTACCAGTGTGAACTATATCAAAGATTGCAATGTTCTCAGATCATCCAGTTTCAGTTGTGTGTGCGTGCGTGTGTGTGTATGTACGTGGGTGTGAATGCAAATCATTCTGACAGGTGCAATCTTTATGATTTTTGTGCGTGAGTGTGACATATACTTATTTAACTTAACCAAACTTAATTGCTCTGTACAAGTATTTGTGATTCCTTCAGAGTATTAAGAGTTTATATGTACACGTTTATTACACGTTATTTATGATGTTTTAATTTCAAAATTTAAGGAAATAAAGATATAAACATGAGATGTTTTTAAACTTTTATCGACAGAAACTTGAAATATTATCTCAATAAGACTAGTGTAATATCTGAAAATAACGACCAGAGTACGTGACATGGCTACTCCAAGAGCTTGCGTTTGTTGTTTATCGTACTGAGGACGTGAGACCTACGACTATCTAAATGGGGAGGAAGATGTGGGTACCCACTGGCGTCTGGATTTTATAGGGGGGGGGGGGGGGGGGGGGGGGGGCAGGGGATAAACCCACACTATGAATGTGTGTATGTAAGATTTTATAAAATAAATTTAATACAATAATTAAAAAAAAGTTTGGTGGGGACAATGGACCCCGTCCCCCTCTTCCACCTAGCTACGGCCACTGGTGGTGCCTAAAAAAACTTACTTTCATGCGTATATCCTAGAAAGGTTCAAGCATGCTATCCTGAGCACACACGTCATCTATCTGGGATATCTGTCCAGGGCCCCGTTTTCCAAAGCGATCTTAACGCTAAGATCACCTTCAGTCTATAACTACCTTATCCACTTTAGGTGATCATATCGCTAAGATCGTTTCATAAAATGGGGCTCTGGACAGTTCATAGTCGTTAACGAGAGAGACGTCTGTGTAGTGGCCTGCCCAACTGAATCGAGCCCAGGATCTACCAACATTAAGGGCGATGACAACCAGTACAACACGGTTATTTAGGTATATTTTCTTCTAAAAATATTGTACAATACTCTTGGTTGAAACTTACGATTCTTGCATAGGCCCAAAATACACCGAAGCTAATTTAAGGTCGACGACAGTCACTTTTTGCACCCTTGTTTTGGTTCGTAGCCTTCACAATATCTTACCTTAATTTCACTTCAAATCCATATTTCGCAAATAGTAAATTTTTTCAAGATTTTTTAAAATCACAGTTTCATGTAGGTCATTTAGTAATTCTCAAAAAATAAATAAAAAATCAATGGCAATTTTTCATCGGAATTTTCCAGGGTGCTGAAAACGGAAACGCAATGTACCCAGTTTATTGTTAGTGTAAGAAGATGCCAAGTGATGTCATTCAAGTTCAAAATTAGCTATAATATTAATACAGTGTTTCGCCACATTAAAATAAAAACCGGTCTAGTTACCTTGACCCCTGTCGAAATTGTTCCAAGTTCTATATTGAGCAGACAACGCTGTCTACAGGTCGGTAGGTTTTTAATTTTCCTAATTTTAAACCAGATATTAAGTTCAAGTTTTAAAAATTGAAAGAAATGTATTATTCGACAAATTTATCATATCAAAATATTACTGTTAGATATGCTATATTTATTGTATACGTACCGAAAACAAGGGTGCGAAGAGTGACTGTCGTCGATCTTAGTATGTTGAGTATAATTTTCTACGTCGTCTGTTGCCAGATGATGGCCCAGGGTCCCGTTCCACGAAGCGATCTTAGCTCTAAGATCACCTTAAATGCAATGCCACCTTATGCACTATCTTAGGGCTAAGATCGCTTCGTGGAACGGGGCCCCGATCTGTAGTTCGCGTCATCACAGACGCGGTGTGTTTTGTCACATTCTGTTCAGTGCCTTTCTTTTTTAACTGGTACCAAACTAGCCAGACCTTAGATTCTATATATCTATAGACCTACATCATGATCTTCTGAGTTCCTGGTTGTCTGCAGAAACTCAAGACGGTCGTATACGTTGAGTTCAACCACACCGAGCAGAAAAACGTTTGCTAGACTGATTTATACGCTTCACGTTAAACCAAACGACCATAAACGGGGACCAGGCAAACAGTTCGTGAACGTTTGTGTCGCCCGCTATCGCTGAACCCAGCAGGTATGGTGGACTGTTTGGATTCTAGGTTTTTCAGGCACGGCGGAGCAGGGGATGGGCTGGGCTCTAGCCCCTCCCCCCTCCTCAATAATTCTGAATCAAAAATAGTGTTGGTAGTAAATCATATTGTCAGCCCACCCTCCAATGTCTACTTGCTTCCGCCGTGCAAAAAAAAGAAAAAAAAGAAAAAAGAAAAAAAGAAGACAAAATACCCCAAACAAAAGCGAATTGTATTTGAAAATAACACTGCTACATATCTTTATGAATATAATCAGCTAGATATACATGTAGGACTATCTACCTTTGGTATTTTGAGTCACTTCTGATCAATGATCACGCATTGGCGGCCATTTTCGTGTCTTTTATTTATAAAATCCATTGAAAGTTAAACTTTTAATTTGTTTTATTTAACGACACCACTAGAGCACACCGATTTATTAACTGTCAGCTATTGGATGTCAAGCATTTGGTAATTTTAACATGTAACCCGCTACATTTTTCTATTATTAACAAGGAATATTTTATATGTACCAACTCACAGACAGGGTAGCACATGCCACGGCCTTTGATATACGAGTCATGGTGCACTGGCTGGAACGATAAATGACCCAATGGGCCCACCGACGGTGATCGATCGATCCCAGACCGACGGTGATCGATCCCAGACAGACGATGATCAATCCCAGACCGACGGCGCACCAGGCGAGTGCTTTACCACTGGGCTACGACCCGCCCATTTATAATCCATTGTTTTATAATTCATTGATTGGACCAAATGTTTGACAGCCAATAGCCGATGATTAATAAACTAATGTGCTCTAGTGATGTCGTTACACAAAAATAAAACAAAACTATCACTGATTGGAATGAATGAATGAATGTTCAACGACACCCTATTGGTATCAAACAAAGGTAAGTACATGAATATAATTAGGACGTAACCACTGAAGTTTCTGTGTGTGTCCGAGCATCAAACAGCAAAAATCGCTTTTTGAGCGATCGGAAAAAGGCGACGATGAAGCTGTATTGTTTGGCTGTTGACGCGGGGTAGGTGGGGTTATATAGCCTAAAGGTAATTCATTCAAAATTATGTATATTTTTTCAGTTGCTATCAACGCGCTCATGGGCGCTGCTGATGCGTTTTTCGTGTATATATATATACACGAGGGCGCACTTTTGTCTTTGGCGTATTTAGAGATCCCGTGCCCCACTCACACACCCCTCCCCATCGCCCGAATAACTTAGACCGTAACTGGATGTTGTACCATGATTTGGTGTTTTTCTCTTTGATGTCAACTGGGGTGTAACTGCAATACCATGGTATAACTAAAACTGTGCGGGTAACTGAAGTTAACTGCACAGATTTTAGGCCACGCCCCTCACAGACGCGTCAATCATGGTACAAAACAGTTATATCATTGGTTTTGATTCGTTAACTGTATTTAGACGGCGGGCACTCGACTCCGTCTCGTGTCGCTGTCTAAATACAGTTAACTTGTCAAAACCATAATATAACTATTACTAAGCAAGAAAATAAGTTGAAATGAAAAATGCTGATAATTACGGTAATCGAATAGAGTAGCCCCATGGAGTGGAGTGGCCCTTAACCAAGTTCAAATCATTGATTTTATATATGGATCAAATACAATGGAATGGCATACATTGGACAACATAATAAGAACATAAAATAGTTAAATCAGATATGTAGTAATAGTAATGATGGTAATGATTACAGGCCCTATACGTGTAATATGTATACGATTATGTACACGTATATGTATGTCGTGTGTATATGTGTTAATTGTCAAGTTGGTGTTGTGGTAAGAGGGTCTGGTAAGTTCATTGTGGAATATTTCGTAACAGAATTAGCCAACAACTGGAGTAACGTTCTTGGCTGTCAAGAAGGAAAACAGATTTTTCCATTTCAGACAGAAATGTGAACTAACATATTTGACCGACTTTATAATATAATATTTCCTTAAATGTATATTTATTGATCATTTATTTAAAAAAAAAAAAAATCGCATCTTATTTTTCTTGTTGTCCACACCGTAATTACAATGTACTGACACGCACGCACGAGGGAGATATCGCTAGGTTCGGCTCAGACTTAATTTTGTCTTTTTAGAATTTTGGGACTCCCTTTAAAAAATCCTGCATTAACCCTTGGTTTTTATTTTCAAAACCTTTTCATTTTCATTTAATTTCAACTTATTTTCGTGCTTATATCCAATTAAGGTTCAAGCACGCTGTCCTAGGCACACACAGCTATCTGGGCTGTCTGTCCAGGACAGTGGGTTAGTTGTTACTGGTTAGTGAGAGAGAAGAGCCTCAAGAGGGTATAGTGGTCTTACACACCTACCCATTGATTCGTTAAAATTCGTTCTGGGTGGGAGCCGGTACTGGGCTGAGAACCCTGTACCTACCAGTATTATGTCCGATAGCATTATGTCCGACACCATTGAGGTCGATAAAACCTTTCCTTTTTATTCCACACCAAACTTGGTTACTTCCCTTGAATTACTCCATCGTACGAAACGGTGGCTATGAAATGTTATTAGCGGAAGCCAGCTCCGTCAAAACAAGTTGCTTTGATGTGAGCCGCAGTATTTTTTTGTGACTTACTGAAAATGACATGATCAGAGCGTTTATCGGCTCCGGATATGGAATATTCCATTGGAATACTGGTGCTAATATACTTATGCAGCATTTTCAATGTCCACGAAGCTAACCGACAACGTAAGTTTAGTGTAGTAGGAGAACCTTGCCATTGTTACTGCCAGTGGCAGTGGATAGTTCTTACGCTTGAGTCACTCAGTTACTGTTTTTGTTTCATTGGGATACTGCTGTAGACTTCAATATTATTTTAAATCTAAATAAGTGCTGTTATTGATACGTTATTAGCCGTATAATTGTTATAGTAAATGATGGTAACCTGATGGTTTAATAGATGTCAAAAAAAACAATGCGTTTTTTGTTTAGTGAAAGAGGCCCGCTTTGGGATGGGCCTGTAAATATCATTATGGGCCCATATTGTTACGGTATCTTAGTGCTACCATATTGTAAAACGATTGTGTGAGCTATGACATCACTATGGCTTGTGTTGTTCTATCTTAGAGCTACAATATCGATATCGTAAAACCATTGTAAGCTATGACATCACTATAGTGTGTGTTGTAGTGACGTCATTGCCTACATCATGGGTTTACGATATTGTAGTGCTAAAATAGCTTCATATATTTTGAGCCAGGTCAGAAACTGGTATGTTCAGGAGGCTGAGCATTTGTGAACAGTTTGACTGGTACTTTCGTGTTCTTTCACATCATATTCATCAAATGGTTGGCACAAAAACCTGTTTAAATAGCGATAGACTGCTCACCCTTCTGAACATGTCTCTGGTTAGGCATTTGGTCTGTTCAACAATTATGTAATTTTCTTGAGGAAGAAGAGGTGTTACACAATATATTATGTTTGCATTCAGATTATAGTAGTAGCACATGTATGTACTGTATTATGGAGAGGGGAACCGGTTTTGTGATCAGACTTAAGGCTGGTAGATACTGGGTTCGCCTCCCGGAATGGGTGGAAAAGAGTTAAATCCTGGGGATTGAGTCTGATAGAGCTCCTCAAATGGCACGGTCGAGTTTATTATTTCGCCAAACTTGTGAAGAGGACAATTATATACATACATATATATTATTCGTGAAATATGTCTTCTTTTTATCTGGTAAATGTTGAGTCATTAATTCTTTGATTGTGTTGTAACATAATGTTTACACTGTCAGGGTTTGTGCTAGAGCTAGGTAAATGTACATGTCCTAAAATCTGTAAATCAGTGGAAACATTTTTATAATTTTTAGAAAAATTATAGTGAGAGAATTGCTGTTTAAAATTTGTCAAATTACATGAAATGCAGTGTCCACTTTCAAAAGATTTCAAACCCATAACAACCTACATCAGGGCTTGAACTTAACGGTGGCACCGACGGCAATTGCCCTCGTTGAGATATAAATTGCCATAGGTAGAGAGCATCACCGATGGCACTTTTGTGCCGTCGATAAAGCTCCTCAACACTGGCAAAATGTGTATACCTGGTGTACATTATCTGTCAATATTTACCATTTGCACATTTAAAAGATGTCTACATATAACAATATAGCCTTTCAATCAGGTTTATTTGCTGCAAATGTCACTTTTAAAAAAATTGCCGTAAGCAGGCTCAAAATTGCTGTCGGTGGACTGTTTCACCCATGGCAGTTCTTTTAAAAATTGCCGTTGGAGACAAATTCTTAAGTTCGAGCCCTGCTACATGTAGTAGGGACACTTATGATTGGTTTTATTTTTATTACGTACCCTCAAATTATTTTCTGGCAGAAAGCCTGACTGTAAGCTAATGCAGCATGGTCTTCATTTGTCTCTGCAGTGTATAGATCTACACACACAGCCCATGTGGTTAACATACAGGGATGACTGGGATGTTGAGTGTGTGTAATTAATGAGTGTTCTTGTAAACAGCTAATTACAACCTTCACTACACACACCACGGATGATTTGTTCTAATTTTGTGTATATACACATTTTATACATGTACATGTGCGTGTAAGTGTTTAACAGACACAGATGTACATGTGTGTAATTAGTGAGTTGAAGTGAACAACTTAATTAAATATTACAATTTTTTATTTACTATGATTTAGGTGTAGGTAACATGGACAGTTTAATATTATTTATGTATATCCTTGTATTTATATGTAGAGGTGTAAGAAATTGGCTTAACATAAATATATACAGGCACTGGAAGATGCCAGCAACTGGAGGGGCTGTTTATATTACTTTGCCTTTTATCTGAGTGGTGAGACCAATGAACATAGATCTCTCAACATTTGCGATAGCAACCAGAAGTGCTGCTGCAAAAAGCTGTTGCAAAATCAATCTGTATAGTTCAGCATTTTTATCGTTATTGGGTTTTTACTTTGTTGTCATTTGTCAGGGTTTCTAGATTATGGTAGCTCCACTCCCATGACTAGTGATATTCAACGTTCGGCTAGTAAATAACTACTACATGTGTATCTTCATGCCAGATGACTAGTAAAAACCAAGTTGTCAAATGCATTTAAATCTATTTTGTAAATATAAATTTCCTGCCCCCCTACCCCATATCTAAGGGGTTTTAAGCTCTATCTCCATCTTTAGGTGACATATATTCAATTATTCTTATTAGTAAAATTGTATTTACTTAAAGTAGGGCTAGTGAATTTTTAATTGTGGCCAGTAAATTTTTTAAATCACTGATCCTGTGGCTAGTGGATTTTATAAAAATTCTAGAAGCCCTGCGTTTGTACTAAATCAAATGGCGTCAGTAAATGTTCTAAATTTAGAGGGCTGAATGCATTTTATGCGCAGCTTCCAATGCTTTTGATGCATAGATCTCTGCTTTAATGATGCCCTTCTCTAGAACATGAATAATGTCATTGGGTATGGGACAAGTGTTTTTCCTAGAATTTTGGCAAGGCATGGCAGACTTAACACTTTTGTGGAGTTTTCACTATTTTAGAGGGCACTTTATTTCATTACTGGTCAAATGCCATGGTATGTGTTTTCCTGTCTGTGGGAAAGTGCATATAAAAGATCCCTTGCTGCATTAGAAAAATGTTGAGGGTTTCCTCTGATGACTACATGTCAGAATTATGAAATGTTTGACATCCAATAGCCGATGATTAATTAATCAATGTGCTCTAGTGGTGTTGTTAAACTAAACAAACTTTAACTTTTAACTTTATTTCATTAAAGACAAAAAATAATTGAAATAAAATTAATGTGCTTGCTTTAATATGAATGACAAAATTTATAACAGGGATATTTTATTAATTAATAATAAAAAAATTTGAGTGTTTTATAAAGGCAATTGTAAAATTATTAAAAAAGTCTGGTTTAATCTTAGGACAGCATGGTGCTGAATAATGCAAGATGGAGCTAGACTATTGAGGCATGGTGCTGCACCATGCTAAAACAAGCTAGGAAAGACACTAGGGACATTTTTGGCATGCTTCCATGAGAACACTGTTCAAGCACATCTGCCATGGGCACAACCTCTGACTTACACATATATAGTTAATAATGTAATCTCTGACTTACACGTTCCAACCAGTGCACCACAACTGGTATATCAAAGGCTGTGGTATGTACTACCCTGTCTGTGGGATGGTGCATATAAAAGATCCCTTGCTGGTAATCAAAAAGAATAGCCCATGAAGTGGCGACAGCAGGTTTCCTCTGTCAATATCTGTGTGGTCCTTAAACCATATGTCTGACGCCATATAACCATAAATAAAATGTGTCGAGTGCGTCGTTAAATAAAACATTTTTTTTTTTTCTGACTTACACATGTAGTTAATCATGTAATTTATACACGACCTTTTGCAAGATGGAGCCATTTCTCATTTTGTTAGACTTTGTTTAGACTTTTATTTAACTCACAAATCAACTTTAATGATTGCTAATTAAACAGCATATTGAGGTGTTGTAAAACGGTATTATTTTAGCTTCCTCTCCACTAAAACATGACTGTTAGTTGAAGTTTACCAGCCTCGATGACACAGTGATTAAGACATCGGACTACAAACTGGTAGGTACAGGGTTCGCAGCCCGGTACCGGCTCCAACCCTGAGCCTCAGTGGGTAGGTGTAAGGCCACTACACCCTCTTCTCTCTCACTAACCACTAACCAACTAACAACTAACCCACTGTCCTGGACAGATAGCTGAGGCGTGTCCAGGACAGTGTGCTTAAACCTTCATTGTGTATAAGCATGGAAATAAGTTGAAATGAAATGAATGTTAGTTGAAGTTATACCTGATTGAGCCGTTTCTCCCCTGACTCTAAACATCCCAGTTTTGTTTACCTGACAGTTGTATCTGTCAATCATTATCCAGTTTCCTTTGACACTAATTAGTTTAGCATAGTCTAATTTACTCCAACGTTTATTTCTTCTGACAGGCATGTTCATAAAGTAGATGTAAAAGCAATATACAAGATCATTCCCTTGAGTAGTTAGTTAAGATAATAATCAAGACCTACAAGTACATGCATGTTGGCAAATTGTGGGAATAATATGTTTGGTATGAAGTTGGGAATGGCTGTACTAGTTACACATGTATGTGTGTGTGTGTGTGTGTGTGTGTGTACACGTATGTATGTATGTATACTATAGAGTACACTACAATTTTGAAACACATGACATAAAATTGTGATGATATTAATTTTGTCCATTGGGTGTCGGTAGTCAAATTTTAATTATTGGGAGGTAGGGCAAATGCTCCCATAGACAGGATAGCACATACCACAGCCTTTGATATACCAGTTGTGGTGCACTGTCTAGAACGAGAAATGGGCCCACTGACAGGGATCGATCCCAGTCTGACAGTGCATCAAGCGGGTGCTTTACCACTGGGCTATGTCCCGCCCAGATGGGCATGAAGGCAACTTACACGTTTTTTCACACAAAAATGATTTCACTCTGCTGCCTTGGACTCTAGCCTATGCAGTTTTGCTTGGATATGTATGCCTACAGGTATGTCTTTTACTTTTTACAAAAGTGTGGAACATAGCTCAGTAGAACAGCACACTCTTGATGCACAGTAAGTCTAGGATCGATCCCCATCAGTGGGCCCATTGGGCTATTTCTCATTCTAGCCAGTGCACCATGACTAGTATATCAAAGACTAATATGTGCTGTCCTGTCTTTGGGATGGTGTATATAGGTACCGGTACATATATAACATCCCTTGCCACTAATAGGAAAATACAGCAGGTGTTTTCTCTAACAAGTAAATTTCAACTTTTTTCTTGTAGATTGTGATGTAACTAAATTATATTTGAACTGTTTTCTTGTAGGTCGTGATGTAAGGAGGCTGCTGGACAAGTATGAGTTCAACCGAGTTCTCCTTCAGTCTATTCCACGGCCCTACCAGATTGTCTTCCCCAAACAGGTCCGCAGAAATGAGCTTGTGGGGATCTCCACAAAGGAACACAGACTCAGGCACCATGTAAGTAATAGACATCTTTCAGTCTTCGCCAGGAGCCAAATCCAGGGGAGCTATAGATCTCTCTTCTGAAGTTTCAAATAAAATATATTAAAGGGACATACCCTAGTTTTTAAACACTAAGGCATATTTTTTATTATTAGAGCAGTTTTTAATAACTAAAATCATACTTTACTTAGATTTTATTGCTTAGATTATCCATTTCTGTACATTCGAAGTATTTTTGGTCATCCTGGTGTTTTTAATATCACAAAATGCATTTCTCATATTTTAAAAAACAAACGTGTGTCTGAGAAGTAACAATTATGGAGTCGAGTTTTAGTCTATTTTTAGAGGGTATTTCACCATTTAAAAGTCGGAGACTCATGTAGATCTGTACATGTAGTTGATAATAAATGCACAATCATTGTATTTGACTGTTTCAGGGAACACATGAACACTTGAAACATACAACAATTCAGCTGGTGCTTGATGGCAAGAAGTACAAGATCAAACTAGAGAGAAATGAGTAAGTATAATACTACACTTATATGATGCATAGTAGTGTCATATCCTTGGTGTGTTTGTTAGTATCAGTACTTCACATGTAATACACCAGTTACTTCACAGCTAAGGTGTGCGATTGCACTTGCTTGCCCAAGTGTACCGTAATTTCAATTCAGAAGCATTTTGTTTTTCACCGGAAAATATAGTAACAGGGAACCTCCCGCTGGTTGTTTAAAAAGCTGCCCAAGCCGGCCCTAGTATTTGAATATCATACTGATTCAATCATTGTTCATTTAGGAGATAAACATACTCTGATTTCATTTTCGAGGTAGGTTATCGTGGATTTAACACTGCTAAATGTCATTTAAAACCGAACGTATATGAATGAACAGGCAGGATAGTTCCACTTTGTGTATGTGGATAATGTTGAAATGTCAGCACCTGTTGACAGTATAAAAAACATAATAAATAAATACATACGACTGTAGAACTTGGATCAAATATTTAATCTTGTGTATTTTATTAACAGATGTAAAGGAAAATCCATAAACAAGAATAAATGACATGTTTGTTTGAAATTTAATAAATAACCCCACACCCCTCACAAAAGTCAACCAAGCTGCAACGTTTAATGCAGTCTTAATTCTGAAAATAATTATTTATCACAACATTAGGCCTACTGAAAAAAAATCCAGACATCCCAGCCCTTTAATATTTTGTGAGATATTCAAAGGCTTGGAAACTGAAGCTGAGGCTGTTGTAAATGTGTTGCGCTCATCATTTTGTAAAATAGCAGAATAGTGACTCTTTTGTGCGGTGGAAGATTCAGTATTGTATGAAGATAAACGCATGATATTCTGTCATTTTCTTTTTCATTTGTAACAAAATTCGATCGTCTGCTATAACTAGGCTACAGTATTATACAGCTATTTTTCCATTTCGTCTTGTTAAACCTGCAGTTTGTGTAGCCTACTTACTTTCATCCTTTTCTTGTTTTGGCAACTCTACATACATTTCTTCTTCAAACCAGTCTGGATTTATATAAAAAACTTCCTGAAGCGTACCGATGTCAAAGATGCCCCATTGTTTGGCTGACATGTTTGTAAATACCGCGTTGTATTCATACGTGAGTAAATCGGCCTTATTAAATATTAGGTGGTTCTTCATGATTACTCACCTAGGATTTAAGGTAACTGGCCAAGCAAAATCGAGTATTTTCCAAAGTCATGGTAGAATGTGTGATATTCAAAACTTATTTTTGTCAATATGTACAATTGTTGCTCAAGATGTTTTCCTATGTAACATAAATCACTTACCTGGAACTTACGAGGAAAGTGATTTTCACTCACCTGATCTTTTTATACATGAAGGACTGATTACACGTGTACACTATCACTGGTATGCTTTTTGGGGTGGTTTTGTCAGTGCTTTACTTGCAGTGCATCCAGGTACATGTACTTGTGTGTGGTGTTCAATATCATTAGCAAGTTTGAAACTCAAATATTTTACTGTATATTTACATCATATGTATTTTTTCATGATACAGTTAATTCAATAAAGTTATAGTTAAAAACTAATGGGATACAAACTGAATCATTTTAAATTATTTTAAATTACAGATAATTAGATTAATATTTGTTGTTCAGAAAACGTGTACACAATCACTTGAAACTATGTTGGTGTGGTTGTTGATCGATACAGACATTGATGTGCATTTGGGTGTTGCTAAAATAGTACAGTGATATTATGGGTGTTGCTAAATAGTACAGTGATATTATGGGTGTTGCTAAATAGTACAGTGATATTATGAGTGTTGCTAAATAGTACAGTGAGTGTTGCTAAATAGTACAGTGAGTGTTGCTAAATAGTACAGTGATATTATGGGTGTTGCTAAATAGTACAGTGATATTATGGGTGTTACTAAAATAGTACAGCAGTGATATTATGGGTGTTACTAAAATAGTACAGTGATATGGGTGTTACTAAAATAGTACAGTGATATTATGGGTGTTACTAAAATAGTACAGTGATATTATGGGTGTTACTAAAATAGTACAGTGATATTATGGGTGTTGCTAAATAGTACAGTGATATTATGGGTGTTGCTAAAATAGTACAGTGATATTATGGGTGTTGCTAAATAGTACAGTGCTATTATGGGTGTTGCTAAATAGTACAGTGATATTATGGGTGTTGCTAAATAGTACAGTGATATTATGAGTGTTGCTAAATAGTACAGTGAGTGTTGCTAAATAGTACAGTGAGTGTTGCTAAATAGTACAGTGATATTATGGGTGTTGCTAAATAGTACAGTGATATTATGGGTGTTGCTAAATAGTACAGTGATATTATGGGTGTTGCTAAAATAGTACAGTGATATTATGGGTGTTGCTAAATAGTACAGTGATATTATGGGTGTTGCTAAATCGTACAGTGATATTATGGGTGTTGGTAAAATAGTACAGTGATATTATGGGTGTTGCTAAATAGTACAGTGGTATTATGGGTGTTGCTAAATAGTACAGTGATATTATGAGTGTTGCTAAAATAGTAGTGATATTATGGGTGTTGGTAAAATAGTACAGTGATATTATGGGTGTTGGTAAAATAGTACAGTGATATTATGGGTGTTGCTAAATAGTACAGTGATATTATGGGTGTTGCTAAATAATACAGTGATATTATGGGTGTTGCTAAATAGTACAGTGATATTATGGGTGTTGCTAAATAGTACAGTGATATTATGGGTGTTGGTAAAATAGTACAGTGATATTATGGGTGTTGGTAAAATAGTACAGTGATATTATGGGTGTTGCTAAATAGTACAGTGATATTATGGGTGTTGGTAAAATAGTACAGTGATATTATGGGTGTTGGTAAAATAGTACAGTGATATTATGGGTGTTGCTAAATAGTACAGTGATATTATGGGTGTTGGTAAAATAGTACAGTGATATTATGGGTGTTGCTAAATAGTACAGTGATATTATGGGTGTTGCTAAATAGTACAGTGATATTATGGGTGTTGGTAAAATAGTACAGTGATATTATGGGTGTTGCTAAATAGTACAGTGATATTATGGGTGTTGCTAAATAGTACAGTGATATTATGGGTGTTGGTAAAATAGTACAGTGATATTATGGGTGTTGGTCAATAGTACAGTGATATTATGGGTGTTGGTAAATAGTACAGTGATATTATGGGTGTTGGTAAATAGTACAGTGATATTATGGGTGTTGGTAAATAGTACAGTGATATTATGGGTGTTGGTAAAATAGTACAGTGATATTATGGGTGTTGGTAAAATAGTACAGTGATATTATGGGTGTTGGTAAAATAGTACAGTGATATTATGGGTGTTGCTAAATAGTACAGTGATATTATGGGTGTTGCTAAATAAATAGTA
Organism: Gigantopelta aegis; assembly: GCF_016097555.1. Classification (NCBI taxonomy): domain Eukaryota; kingdom Metazoa; phylum Mollusca; class Gastropoda; order Neomphalida; family Peltospiridae; genus Gigantopelta; species Gigantopelta aegis. The sequence continues at coordinate 7,076,585 of NC_054707.1, forward strand.
CAGTGATATGGGTGTTGGTAAAATAGTACAGTGATATTATGGGTGTTGGTAAAATAGTACAGTGATATTATGGGTGTTGGTAAATAGTACAGTGATATTATGGGTGTTGGTAAATAGTACAGTGATATTATGGGTGTTGGTAAATAGTACAGTGATATTATGGGTGTTGGTGTAATTTTGACTGTTTACATAGTGCATGTTGGGGGCGGCACGTAGCCTAGTGGTCAAGCGTTCGCATGATGCGTTGTCAGTCTGGGATCGATCCCCGTCAGTGGGCCCATTGGGCTATTTTTCATTCTAGGCAGTGCACCATGACTGGTATATCAATGGCTGTGGTATGTGCTATCCTGTCTGTGGGATGGTACATATAAAAGATCTCTTGCTACTAATGGAAAAATGTAGCAGGTTTTCTCTCTAAGACTATATGTCAAAATTACCAAATGTTTGACATCCAATAGCCAGTGATGAATAAATCAGTGTGTTCTAGTAGTGTAGTTAAACAAAACAAATTTTAACTTTGTTGATTATTTCGGAACAAGAGCTGTAGACATTTTCAGTATTTACATACACATACATGTATAGCAAAGACTGGTATGTGCTGTGCTGCCTAGGGATATGCATATAAACAAAACCTTTGTTTACTGGTAGCTGTCTGGACTATGTGGTGTAGTGATTAAGCCATGAGACATAAGCTAGTAGGTACCGGGCTAGCACCCCATTACCAGCTTGTACCTACCTGTAGATACGTTTTTACAGCTCAGTGGCAAGGTGTAATGTCACGGCACTGATTTCTCTTTCACTAAGCACTAAGCACTACCCCACTGTTATGGACATACAGCCCAAATAGCTGAGAATATCACTCTTGAACCATCATTGGATATATATAAGCCTGGAAATAATTTAAAAGAATGAAATGAAATATTGATAGCAGCTAGGACCTACATGTATCTAGACCACCCCCAGCAGCACGTTTTGGTGTTCTGGTGAAACTCAGCATGACTGAACCTTACACAGAGATAAACACAAAATATGTGATAGCATCATTATAACATGTAGCATCTGGTGTCTAAATTTACCTGGTTTCAATCTTCTGCAAGATATCCATTCATCTTACAACAGTGTGTTTATTAGTATAGGCAACAACCAGTGTTTCTGCCAGAGGGTACGAGAGGTAAAATTAATTACCCTAAAATCTTGGAAATTAATGGATACATTTTTGTAATTTTTAGGAATATTATAGTAAGATAACTGCTGTTTCTGATTTGTTAAAATACGTGAAAGGCAGTGATGAGTTTCAAAAGATTTCAAACCCATAACTACCTACAGGAAGTTGGGGCACTTACCTGTATTCATGGTCTGTTAAATTGTTTTTAGTATGTACCCTCAAATTATTTTCTGTCAAGAGAGCCTGGTCGCCTATTCATTTAATGTCAGTTATAGTTATTAGGGTTGAAGCATGCTGTTCTGGACACACACACACACACACACACACACACACACACACACACACACACACACACACTCAGCTATCTGGGCTGTCAAGGAAATACTGCCTATTGTTCATGCTTAAAGTTATAAACCTCTCTCCATTCATTAAATAGAGCCACGTACTTTTCTTAAACAGCCTCCGATCTGTTTAATAGATAATGACCACTCTGTTATAATCAGTACATGCTTAACTATGTTTTATGAAGTAGTGTGTAAGAACTGATCCATTGTTGTTCTACTACTGACTGACAGTTTGAGTTTAGCAGAGAAATGTCTGACACGGTTTTCAGCTTAAAGTAAAGACGTGTTGAACCTTATTAGCCGAGCCGCTGGAAGCTCCTGTCAGAGTTAATTACTTCGGGCTGTTCAAACTTGTGTGATGGTTCCATAGTTCTGTACTTGCTTTAACACCAGCCGTGAAAACCCATATGGTTCCATATTTGTGTATTTCCATTAACCCTAGGAGGTGGAAACCATGTTGGTTTAAAAGTTGTGTGTTTCCTTTAATACCATGCAGACTGTCAAAACTTGTAATAGTTCCATAGTTGTGTATTTCCATTAACACCATGCAGACTGTAAAAACTCGTAATAGTTCCGTATTTCCATTAACACCATGCAGACTAAAAACTCGTCATGGTTCAATAGTTGTGTATTTCTTTTAACACCATGCAGGCTGTGGAAACTCGTCATGGTTCCATAGTTGTGTATTTCCTATAACACCATGCAGGCTGTGGAAACTCCTAATAGTTCCATAGTTGTGTATTTCCTTTAACACCATGCAGGCTGGGGAAACTCGTAATAGTTCCATAGTTGTGTATTTTCTTTAACACCATGCAGGCTGTGGAAACTCGTAATAGTTCCATAGTTGTATATTTCCTTTAACACCATGCGGGCTGTGGAAACTCGTAGTAGTTCCATAGTTGTGTATAAAACAGTATTTCCTTTAACATCGTGCAGGCTGTGGAAACTCGTAATAGTTCCATAGTTGTGTATTTCCTTTAACACCATGCAGACTGTGGAAACTCGTAATAGTTCCATAGTTGTGTATTTCCTTTAACACCATGCAGACTGTGGAAACTCGTAATAGGTCCATAGTTGTGTATTTCCTTTAACACCATGCAGGCTGTGGAAACTCATAATAGTTCCATAGTTGTGTATTTCCTTTAACACCATGCAGACTGTGGAAACTCGTAATAGTTCCATAGTTGTGTATTTCCTATAACACCATGCAGGCTGTGGAAACTCGTAATAGTTCCATAGTTGTGTATTTCCATTAACACCATGTAGACTGTGGAAACTCGTAATAGTTCCATAGTGTTGTATTTCCTTTAACACCATGCAGGCTGTGGAAACTCGTCATGGTTCCATAGTTGTGTATTTCCTATAATACCATGCAGGCTGTGGAAACTCGTAATAGTTCCATAGTGTTGTATTTCCATTAACACCATGCAGACTGTGGAAACTCGTAATAGTTCCATAGTTGTGTATTTTCTTTAACACCATGCAGGCTGTGGAAACTCGTCATGGTTCCATAGTTGTGTATTTTCTTTAACACCATGCAGGATGTGGAAACTTGTCATCTTAGTGCTGCGAAATGATAATGATGTCACAGCCTACGAGTTTTTTACGATTTCGTAGCGCTAAGATAACTTTAAAAAACCCTAGCCAGGTTATAGACACTTGCACAAGCACAGAATCATGCTAAATTTTCAGCCTGCATCAAATCTTGACATAAGAGATGACTAAAGAACAATATATTTTAGTTGAGAATGTACAAAGTGTACAGAGAATGCAGTGCACCATTTTAGGCGAACCTGGGAATCCAGTTTTGTGTTCAGGAGGGCAAGTGTTCCCTGTCACTTGCTTAACTGGCTTTAGTGCATAAAATACAGTGAAACCCCTCTAAACCAGACACCCTAAGGACCAAATAAAAAGTCCAGTTTTAAGAGGTATCTGGTTTAGACAGGTTCTTTTCTGCACAGATATTTAAAAAGAGACCATAAAAAACATCCGGTTTTGAGGGAATTCCTGTTTACATGGATCCGGTTTTGAGAGGTTTCACCGTAAAATGAATATGATGTGATGGAACATGATACCAGTCATATTATTTGTGGGTGTTAGCCCTCCTGAACACAGTACTTGCTTACTTCTACAGCGTTCATGACCAATGGTTTCCTAAAGTATTATTCATGGTAATATAGTGTATACCAATACATGTACAACAATTTATTGTTATCATGGCCTGCACAAGTGTAAAGTTTGTTTTGTTTAACGACACTACTAGAATTAAATTGAATTTAATTAAGCATCAGCTATTGGATGTCAAACATTTGGTAATTTTTACATATAAATGTAGTGGTAGAGAGGAAACTTGCTATATTTTTCCATTAATAGCAAGGGATCTTTTATATGCACCATCCCACATACAGAATAGCTCATACCACAGCATTTGATATACCAGTTCAGGGTTTTTGCCAGAAATATTTAGGTATGGCGCTACGGAATTAAATGCAACCACAGTCATCATGGGGTATGGGGGGTCTCCCCCAGAAAGAAAATGGGTTAAGTTTAGGGTTAGGGTTCAGAAAGTCATACAGTAATGATAAGAGTAATTAATTTTGTCAAAAGGTTAACTTAAAAAAAAAGAAATTGCAAAATAATTTGGGTATAGTGCCGTACCTGTCTGAACCTCTGGCAGAAACCCTACGTTAGAGTTTGTTTTGTTTAACAACTCCACTAGATTAATTCATCATCGATTATTGGATGCGAAACACTGGACGCTATCTAAATCAGATAAATATTAGGTCTGCGGTTTAAACAGGTTTCACTGTATACGAGATTGTAACCAGTACTATTTTTGTTTCTGTCTTTCATTTAACATTTACATAAATTTATTTTCTAGAGCTCTTCTGTCGGCTGGGGTCAAGGTCAAGCACTATCTGGAGGGGAACCAGCAGGTCATCACCAAGGTGAGTTGCCTAGAAACAGAAACGATATCTTTATATGGAGTTTGACTGACGAGTGCTTGACAGTGAACACAGGACACTGATGGTGAACACTCCTCTAAGTCAAATACTATAAAACAAGACAGTGTACACAGGACGCTGTCTGATGGTGAACACTCCTCTAAGTCAAATACTATAAAACAAGACGGTGAACACAGAACGCTGTCTGATGGTGAACACTCCTCTAAGTCAAATACTATAAAACAAGACGGTGAACACAGGACGCTGTCTGATGGTGAACACTCCTCTAAGTCAAATACTATAAAACAAGATAGAGAACACAGGACACTGTCTGATGGTGAACACTCCTCCAAGTCAAATACTATAAAACAAGAAAGTGAACACAGGACGCTGTCTGATGGTGAACACTCCTCTAAGTCAAATACTATAAAACAAGACCGTGAACACAGGACGCTGTCTGATGGTGAACACTCCTCTAAGTCAAATACTATAAAACAAGACGGTGAACACAGGACGCTGTCTGATGGTGAACACTCCTCTAAGTCAAATACTATAAAACAAGACGGTGAACACAGGACGCTGTCTGATGGTAAACACTCCTCTAAGTCAAATACTATAAAACAAGACGGTGAACACAGGACGCTGTCTGATGGTGAACACTCCTCTAAGTCATATACTATAAAACAAGACAGTGAACACAGGACGCTGTCTGATGGTGAACACTCCTCTAAGTCAAATACTATAAAACAAGACGGTGAACACAGGACGCTGTCTGATGGTAAACACTCCTCTAAGTCAAATACTATAAAACAAGATAGAGAACACAGGACACTGTCTGATGGTGAACACTCCTCTAAGTCAAATACTATAAAACAAGAAAGTGAACACAGGACACTGTCTGATGGTGAACACTCCTCTAAGTCAAATACTATAAAACAAGACCGTGAACACAGGACGCTGTCTGATGGTGAACACTCCTCTAAGTCAAATACGATAAAACAAGACGGTGAACACAGGACGCTGTCTGATGGTGAACACTCCTCTAAGTCAAATACTATAAAACAAGACGGTGAACACAGGACGCTGTCTGATGGTGAACACTCCTCTAAGTCAAATACTATAAAACAAGACGGTGAACACAGGACGCTGTCTGATGGTAAACACTCCTCTAAGTCAAATACTATAAAACAAGACTGAACACAGGACGCTGTCTGATGGTGAACACTCCTCTAAGTCAAATACTATAAAACAAGAAAGTGAACACAGGACGCTGTCTGATGGTGAACACTCCTCTAAGTCAAATACTATAAAACAAGACCGTGAACACAGGACGCTGTCTGATGGTGAACACTCCTCTAAGTCAAATACTATAAAACAAGACGGTGAACACAGGACACTGTCTAATGGTGAACACTCCTCTAAGTCAAATACTATAAAACAAGACAGTGAACACAGGACACTGTCTGATGGTGAACACTCCTCTAAGTCAAATACTATAAAACAAGACAGTGAACACAGGACACTGTCTGATGGTGAACACTCCTCTAAGTCAAATACTATAAAACAAGACAGTGAACACAGGACCCTGTCTGATGGTGAACACTCCTCTAAGTCAAATACTATAAAACAAGACAGTGAACACAGGACGCTGTCTAATGGTGAACACTCCTCTAAGTCAAATACGATAAAACAAGATAGTGAACACAGGACCCTGTCTGATGGTGAACACTCCTCTAAGTCAAATACGATAAAACAAGATAGTGAACACAGGACGCTGTCTGATGGTGAACACTCCTCTAAGTCAAATACTATAAAACAAGACGGTGAACACAGGACGCTGTCTGATGGTGAACACTCCTCTAAGTCAAATACTATAAAACAAGACGGTGAACACAGGACGCTGTCTGATGGTGAACACTGAACACAGGACGCTCTAAGGTCAACACTCCTCTAAGTCACTATAAAAACAAGATAGAGAACACAGGACACTGTCTGATGGTGAACACTCCTCTAAGTCAAATACTATAAAACAAGAAAGTGAACACAGGACACTGTCTGATGGTGAACACTCCTCTAAGTCAAATACTATAAAACAAGACCGTGAACACAGGACGCTGTCTGATGGTGAACACTCCTCTAAGTCAAATACGATAAAACAAGACGGTGAACACAGGACGCTGTCTGATGGTGAACACTCCTCTAAGTCAAATACTATAAAACAAGACGGTGAACACAGGACGCTGTCTGATGGTGAACACTCCTCTAAGTCAAATACTATAAAACAAGACGGTGAACACAGGACGCTGTCTGATGGTAAACACTCCTCTAAGTCAAATACTATAAAACAAGACTGAACACAGGACGCTGTCTGATGGTGAACACTCCTCTAAGTCATATACTATAAAACAAGACGGTGAACACAGGACGCTGTTTGATGGTGAATACTCCTCTAAGTCAAATACTATAAAACAAGACAGTCTACATGCACCTTTGATAGGATATTTGTGTACTTTATTGTTAAAATGTCTTTATATTCATATTTATATATTTTAATTTATTCTCGTTTTTGATTCCCCAGAGTGGCAGAAGTCACTTAAGACATGTAAATACTGAGTGCAGAGATAGAGTGGGGACAAAACTTTGAAGGACAAACAAATTAATCTTTTTGTGGAAGGGAGAGGGTATGATCTGTCTTATACTTGTGTGTGTGTTTGATCAGAGGTTGTAAATATATGTGCTTAACAACAGGCCCATATGCACTATACGTGAAGTGGGGAGGCACAGTCGCTAGTATGGGGAATGGGTGCAAGCCATTTGTTATCTTTATATAGAGTAAGAAAAAAACGTAATGGAGACATACGCTCCATGCCACCCCACTCACCCCCCACCCCCGTTTCTACAGGCCTGACTAAACCTGTAATGCCATATGAGATGTATCAACTCTTTAGTGTATCAGACATGTTGAAAACTCTGTTATCCAACTCTTCACAGTAGGGTAATAAACCAAGTTATTGGATCGTTGCTTGAGTCCCATAACACTGGATATTAACAGTTTATATGTAACACATGTACTTGGACCTATCTCCTGTGCTGCACTAATTACCTTTCTGTCATCTTCCTCTCATTTACGGGCAGCCACACCTGTTGTTAATCAAAACCTTGAGAGAGGACATATTTATAGGACCTGACTTCCTGGCATGTGACCCAGTAGATATATGCCTCATCACAAAATCAATTTAACCATGTACCTGTAAACCCTCTTATAGTTTTCAGGGCGAGATGTAATCCAGTGAAAAGAGTAGTCCTTGAAGTGGTCCTTAATCATATGTCGACACCATATAACCATAAATAAAATGTGTTGAGAGTGTCATTAAATAAAACATTTTCTCTTATAGTTTTCCACATGAGTTTTATCTTCAGCCATTGATAATCATTATCAGGTTATTTGTCTGTTGCTACATACAATCCAATCCCTGCAATTGCCCATGGCAATCAGCTATGCCGTGGAGATTGCGTGGAGGTTTTAATTCTATACGGCACTTTTTGGCCTTGGACATTCAGGTGTTGTTTTTTTCAGTGGCATGTTTTTTGCCATGGACATTTTCTTAATTGCTGGGCTTGCAAACTATACATGTCCTGGCTTTATGCTTATAAAATGTTTAGAGTCTTAACTCAAGATTTAAATAGAGTATGAGACTTTAATGTTATAGCAACGCCAATACAATTTTATGTGTGTGGCATCATTGGAGATTTGAGTCTAGACTCCCAACTTTTATGAGCATAACGAAACTCAGAACTTTCTTTTCTTAATTTCAAATTAAATATATATCTTTTTGTATAAAAGACAACCATCAAGTACAGCGAATATAACTGGAATGTTGGATGAAAAAACAACCCCAACACATGAATACCTGACTATAACAACATCCCACATCCACTTTTGTCAAAAAAAATTGTAACCATTTTAAAAAACTTAGTGTCAGTCAATCCAAGTAAACTAATAACCCATCTCCGACTCCCAAGTCTATAAATACAGCTTGCTTCTAGTTCTGTTGAGTGAAACACTGGCCCAACTCCTCGAATTGTGCCATGTTTTCCTCGTCACTTCGTCTTCTTCTGTTTAATACAGCACTGGCCTTGGTGGCGTGGTGGTTAAGCAAGTGAACATAAGGTTGGTAGGTACAGGGTTTGCAGCTCAATACCGGCTCCCACCCAGAGCGAGTTTTAATGACTCAGTGGGAAGGTGTAAGGCTACTACACCCACTTCTCTCTCACTAACCACTAACAATTAACAACTAACCCACTGTCCAGGACAGACAGCCCAGATACCTGAGGTGTGTGCCCAGGACAGCATGCTTGAACCTTAATTGGATATAAGCACGAAAATAAGTTGAAATGAAATGTTTAATACAGCTATACCTACATGTATGAATATAAAGTTTGTTACTTTTTTATCATTATTTTAAAAAAAGAAAGAAAAAAGAAGACATTTTTGTTATTATTATTATTATAGTTATTGGGAAAACATTCTATTTTGGGATGTCATTGTCAGGTATTCTTATATTTAAAATATTAATAAGCTGACAAACAAATAGCACCAATGGCAATACAATACTTTTGCCACAGTGATATATATATTGGTGGCATCAGTGTTTGCATTTAAATGTACCGTATATTGCCGTGTATTAGCCGACTCCTTGGATAAGCCGACCCCTTAGTTTGACCCTAAATATCTAGTACAAAATCATCAGCCTTGTGTATAAAGCGAAATCATCTTTTGTCCAGCTGTATGTTGTATCGATTTCAATAATACTGTCAACAAATAGACTTGTGCTTTTCTTGTTCATTATATTTGTTTTCCCTTTAATTATTACAAACACGGTAATCGCGATCGCAATCAATGCGGCAATGCTAACATCTACCATGCCATGAAAAATAATTTAAAAGTGATAAAGCATAACAAAAAAATAAATAATACAAGCTGTAACAACATACCACTGCACACAAGTAATTCATTTATTCACTGGACAGCAAAAAGTAAAATCATCGAGGCATGTTTAATCCCCCACCACACACACAGAAACAAAAGATCATGCGGTCCGGGACCGCAGTTCACTGTATATGGTATGGTCATGTGACAATAGTGTGAGTAATTATCGTCCTGAAATTCATGTTATGTTTTTTCAGTCGGTAATATTAATAATGAGCTTAATTTATTTATGGCATTACTTTACAGTTTAATGCACCCTCCCAACAAAACAATAATATTAGAAATATAATACTTGTTTGAAGAAAAAACAGCGTTTTGTATCTTAAATTTGCTATATGAAAGACTGGTCCCAGCACAGGTCAAACAAAGATGGTGGACAGTTGGAAAAAAAATGTTTTTACCATTGAAATGACAATAAAACAAGTAATTTTTATTATTATTCATCAAACTTATAATTCATTCAAGAACAAAAAACTGCATAATATTGCATGATTGGGTGTTTTATTTATAGTGTGCACAAATTATTGTTACATAATCTGTGAAAGGCTGAGGGTCTGATCAAAATTTATAAGTCACAGTCGGGAGTATTTTCGATTGGAATTTTATGCTCCAATTTGTTGCCTCTGTGTATAAGCCGAATCTCTTCTTTTGGAAAGTATTTCTAGACTTCAAAAGTCGGCTAATACATGGCAATATTTGGTAGCTCAGCATTAAGTTTTCATGTTTAGTGCCATTTCTCACAAACTGTAAATCCTAGCTCAATAAAACTTGGTTTATAGTTGCATCTTTGAATGTTCATCTTGTTTTAAAAAAATCTAACAATATTTTATTTAAATTAAAACATTTTTAAATTTTACACTTTAATTGTTTTGTTTTTTAAGAACTGGAGTAAGTTACTGTTAGGGTACCCTACAATTTCCAGTTTAGACATCATACTTTCTTTATTAATAGAACTCAGTCCACGTTTTATCTTCTGTATATACATGTATATACAGGTAAATAAAACTACATGTAGTTTTCCAGTTACATGTATCTATCACATTTATAACCGGCGTCGTGGTTAGGCCATCGGTCTACAGGCTGGTAGGTACTGGTTTGGATCCCAGTCGAGGCATGAGCTTTTTAATCCAGATACCGACTCCAAACCCTTAGTGAGTGCTCCGCAAGGCTCAATGGGTAGGTGTAAACCACTTGCACCGACCAGTGATCCATAACTGGTTCAACAAAGGCCATGGTTTGTGCTATCCTGCCTGTGGGAAGCGCAAATAAAAGATCCCTTGCTGCCTATCATAAAAGACTAGCCTATGTGGCGACAGCGGGTTTCCTCTAAAAAAACAGTGTCAGAATGACCATGTGTTTGACGTCCAATAGCCGATGATAAGATAAAAAAATCAATGTGTTCTAGTGGCGTCGTTAAATAAAAACAAACTTTTACTTTACTATCACATTTATAAACAGATTGTTTATTATAAAACTCATTTCTTGAGTCCATGAGGGGGGGAGTCTTGAGGGGGGGAGTCCCTAGGTTTTTTTTTATCATATGCATATAAATAAAACTAGTTTTCCAGTTGAACAGCCAAGATTCTTTATAAGAACACTCATTTCTTGAGTCCTTGGTTATGATGGTATTTTTTCCCCATCTCGTGTATACATGTATGTAGATATTACTAGTTTTCTAATTGAGCTACCATGCATACACACTTTTATTTATTTTTAGCCCCTTGTTTTTTTATTGTATATAAACAAAACTAGTTTTCCACTTGAACAGCCAAGATTCTTTAATAAGAAAACTCATTTCTGCAGTCCATGTATCCTGTGTGTATAGTCTATAGATAAAAACTGCTTGAGCCACCACACACACAGAGTGTACACGACTTGCTTAACGCCTCATTGCCCCGTTTGCCCATCAAAGACTTCCAGGAATATCTGACATCGACTGCCAGTCTCTCGGCAGGAGCTACCGTCTTCAAGATGGCCCTACAATGATCTTATAATGGCCTCACCGACTGTGTGTGCAAATTGTCAAACGTGGAGGTTAATTGGTCCATTAGTTGTGCTTCCTCGAGGAATGGTAGAGGCATCAGCAAGTTTTACTGTCTGATGTTAATTCTCTCACACGCTTCTTCATCACTTGGTCGGCTTCTTTTTCATACAGCTGCGCCTACATGTGCATATACGGTTGCTTTCTTATATATTAATTTATAAAAGAAGAAGATATTATTATTATATATAGTCAGTCTTTCTGTCGGAAAGAAATGTTTAGGTATGCATGGCGCTATGGAATTGAGTTTTTGGAATACTGTCAGAAAGACTTCCCCATTACAATTCTTCCACATATATGATGGAAATATTCAGGAAAATGGTGACTGCATGAGCATTATAAGTAAAATTTCATGTTACTGTTAGGCTGTGGATTTTTCTTCATTGAAGCAACACATTAATCATACAGTAATGAAGAGTCATTAATTTTGTCAAAAGGTTAACTAAAAACATTTGGGTGGGGGGATGGCATTTTAGCCATTGGCAAAAACCCTGATAGTTAAATATATATATATTATAATAATAATCAGGTAAAAATAACATGACAATTTACTGGTTTTAAGTATGTAACCTCCCTGAAATGGCTGCAAAATGGTATTTCAGAGCCTCTAGATTTTAAAATTTCCTAGGGGGCATGCCCCTGGACCCCCTAGTGTCTTGCGCCTTCCATGCTCGTCCATTCCAATAATTCAGCAACCTCCCCTGCTCCCCCCCCCCTTTCCCCCCCAAAAAAAAATCCTAGCCACGGTCCTGATAATAATGATATATACTTTATTATGTGGCATCACGTCTCTCCCCTCCCTGGAGGCATGTTTACTTCATCTGATTCATTCACTTATAAAACTTACCATAGGTCCATAGCTATAATTTTACATGTGTATTTCCATTAAACAAAGTGTTATTTAAGCCTTCTGGCAAACTCTGCTGGCCATTAACACAGTGACCACGTTGGCGCTCTCTATTAAATTAGGATAACTCGATTTTCCTCGTCCACTCCTCCTGAGCACTTGATCAATAGTGATCATGGAGGAACTTCAAACAAACCAGCCCCTGTAGATTTGGAATTTCGGTCATTATGAAGATGTACAGTTACATTTAGCCTTGAATTGTGTTCCGTCTTTTGGGAAATGTTTAATTTTTAAAAACATTTCACATGTAAAGATGTTTAGAAGTGCTGTATGAACGTTGAATGCAGTCAGATGTGTGGAATTGTTTTAGATTTGTTTGACTAGTTTGTAGCAGTATTTGAGGGTATACATGTACTGTAAATCAGGAAATGTTACAGACAGGGCTAGCTCTGGCAGTCGCCAAATTCGCCAGTCGCAAATTTTGAAAGCAGTTGGCAAATGTTATTTTGATAATTGCAGGTAATAATTGACATTTTTTTGAAAATAACTGTCGATTTCTGCAATTTTTGAAGTTTAATAGACAATTTGGTGAGATAACCCTAAGAGAGAATGAAAGTTTTTGTGAATTTATCGCGGCCATACAAGACGTTAATATTTCATGACAATAAATTTAAACATACGTACATACAATATAGACTAAAATCTTGTAAGATTGTTTTGTTGGTGATTATCTTCATACACAATACTGGTTACAATTCACATGTAACCAAATCATTAGTTGCCTAGCTACTGGTAGATAAAAATCATGTAAACTAACTTTTGGTCCATAAGCTTTTGAAGTATTAATTTGTTCTCTGAAATATGACTATGTGTTACAAACATTCCTATTTATCATTTTTCATTTCAACTTATTTTCGTGCTTATATCCAATTAAGGTTCAAGCACGTTGTCCAGGACAGTGGGTTAGTGGTTAGTGAGAAAGAAGGGGGTGTAGTGGTCTTATACACCTACCCATTGAGTTGTTAAAACTCGCTCTGGGTAGCAGCTGGTACCGGGCTGCGAACCCAGTACCTATCAGCCTTATGTCCATATCACCACCGAGTCTGGTTCCTTTTTATCTTGTTCGTGTTGTAAACAACATGGTTTACTGATGTAACAAGCATCTTCTTTTTATCTTATAGTCATAATTAAAAAAGAATAGAAACCCATCCAACTTTGGTCCCCTCCATTAAACAGGCAGATTATATGTATATTAAAAAATGTTCTTCCAAAATGTACTGAAGTGATCTATTGGTTATAGATCTGGTGAATAGCTTTAGATCTAGTATCTGCTATATATTACTTGTGGGAGTACAGTAAACAAAAACTAGCTTTTTTTAACATGCATGTTGTGAGGGGCCATGTTGTAAGATCATAATAGTTGCCACGGCAATGTGCTCAACTCATCTTGTGCCAGATCTACACATGTATATACATAGTCAAAGCTGTCTATAATAAACTGAAAATCACAAAACTATTATTTCTACATGTACAATATCAACACGGTTTCTGCCAGAGAATACGAAGGGTAAAATTATGTATCCTGAAATTCTGGATTTTCATGGATATATTTTGTAAATTTTTAGACAGATAATAGTAAGAGAAAGCTCAAGTCCATTTTCAGTACATTTTAAACCCATAGCCGCCTAATAGGGGCACTTATGGTCTGTCTTGTTTTTTATTACATACATTGTACCCTCAAATTATTTTGTGGCAGAAATCCTGATGATGGAGATTTAACCAAATTTTAAATTAAGAAAAGAATAAAAAACCCACAGTGATTTTATTTTCTATACCATAAATGGTTCATGTTATCAATTTAAAAATATTGCTCTTATTTGAACCAACTTAACCTTTCTTTAGCTGAACAAAATGCAGCAAAATAAATGTTTATTAACAAGCTGATTCTCAATGTAACATATCGGGGAATTTATTGTGAATAATATTTGTCAGTTCGTCGTCTTCTGTTAAGTTTGAATATGTAGTTGGTGACTGGGTGACTGATATGAGGTATCGGTATGCAAAGAAGAAAACATCATGATTTTTGCAGATTTCAGATTTTAACACTTCAAATTAAACACACTTCTGTGATGAAAAGCTTACAGAGACATGGCTTACATAAAAAAGACAAAAAACATGCAAAGTTTTCCACAGTTTTAGTCTAGTGTTGTTTTCATCCCTGAGTATGGAATGTTCAGTAAAGTTTGCTTTATTTAACGACGCCTCTAGAGCACATTGATTTTTATCTTATCATCGGCTATTGGATGTCAAACATATGGTAATTCTGACATATTTCTTTAGAGGAAATCCACTGCTGCCACATAAGCTACTCTTTCCGATAAGCAGCAAGGGATCTTTTATATGCACTTTCCCACAGACAGGACAGCACATACCACGACCTTTGATGTACGGCTAATTTCTCATCTCATTGATGATCATATGCACAGATAAAAACAGTTTAATATTCTACTCTTATTGCTGTACACACAACATCTCATTGATGATCATATGCACAGATAAAAACATAGTTTAATATTCTACTCTTATTGCTGTACACACAGCATCTCATTGATGATCATATGCACAGATAAAAACATAGTTTAATATTCTACTCTTATTGCTGAATCCACCACAGACCAATCAATGTATCTACAAATTAAGCATTTGCTTTGTATATTTATGGTCAGCACTTGTTTATACAAGTGCATAAGTATGTATTATTTTGTCACTTTCTCTCATGCACTGGCTACTGACAAACATGTTTATGAATAGACTGAGGTACATGCAATGTCATTGAGAAGTTTATTTATCTATCACATTGGTGTAAAGTATCTGGACTGTCTTGGCTGTGAAGTTCCTGTCTTGTTGATTAAGTTCTTCCTCCTGGGAAATCCAATCTTTATTAATGAAACACCTTGTTTTAACTTGAAAACTGATAGGTTTTAACAGCAGTGTGTTGGTGATTGTTTTAGCAACATCACTTGTCATACCACTCTGTAATGTTGAAGTGTGTTATGTGTAGTTCTGAGGTGTCTTGGTCTTGAGATCAATCTTCATCCATGGACAGAGGGTGGGACTTATATTTCAGTGGTAGATCGATTCCCGTTGGTGGGCCCATTGGGCTATTTCTCATTCCAGCCAGTGCTACACAACTGGTGTAACAAAGGCCATGGTATGTACTATTCTGTCTGTGGGATGGTACATATAAAAGATCCCTTGCTGCTAATCGAAAAGAGTAGCCCATGAAGTGGCGACGGTAGATTTCCTATCGCCATATCTATGTGGTCCTTAACCATATGTCTGACACCATATAACCTTAAATAAAATGTGTTGAGCGCATCCTTAAATAAAACATTTCCTTCCTTCATCCATGGACAGACACATGTGAGTTTTCCTGTCTCAACAAGTGTGGTATGCAGAGTACTCCATTATGTTTCAGGCTGTTCATGGAAAACCAAACCCCAAGTTACCCTGCATTTGTCCATGGTTACTAGCACTGCCATGGAGATTGCCATGTTTTTAATTCTCTGTGGAACCGTTTTTGCTGTGCACTATATTCAAATCATTTTACACTATAAATATATTAATGGCTTTGTGCTAATGTGCTACCCCATTCATACAATGTGTAAAGTGGTTCTGTGGTTTATATATGTGCTTAAAGCGACTACCCTAGTTTTTAAAAACGCACATTTGCCTAAGAAGTTATGGTTAATAAGACAAGTTCTAGGGTGGTTTTATTTTAAAGGATTTCCCTGTTTAAACATCACAGAATTTATCTTTTCTCTTTTATGACCATATCCAAATGTGTGTTGCAGGTTTGTAGATTAACTAAACTTAGTGTCCATTTTTATGAGTTAAAAACCTGTGCCTTTAATGAATGTCAAAAATGATTACATTCATTTCTTAAGTAACTACATGTAGCTGTTACATCACTTTAAGTGGAATGAATACTTATAAGGTTTCACCTGATCAGAAAGAAAGTTTGTTTTGTTTAACGACACCACTGGAGCACATTGATTTATTAACCATTGGCTATTGGATGTCAAACATATGGTCATTTTGGACCAGTCATAGAGATGAAACCTACATTTTTCCATTAGTAGCAAGGGATCTTTTATATGCACCATCCCACAGACAGGATGGCACATACCACGGCCTTTGATATACCAGTCGTGGTGCACTGACTAGAGCGAGAAATAGCCCAATACTGGCAATAGGCCCATCGACGGTGATCAATCCTAGACCAACCACACATCAAGTGAGCGTTTTCCCACTGGGCTATGTCACTTGATCAGAGGTCATGACCTGTCGCAAGGCATGTTCCACAATGTGAAGAGACGAAAAATATCACATGAATATCTCTTGCACCACGGTGTAATAATGTATATATCTCACCTGTCTGGGTAGTCATCTATATCCCACTCACTGCATATTTAAAACTAACATGGCATCAGGTATAGATTTTGTCGATATACTATCATATAGATATTACATTTACTTGTAGTGGAAACATTGGCTCCACAGGGCCATAACAGCTTGTTTGGGGTGGGGGGCAACTGAATAGTTAATAGTCTAAAACTCATTAAACGGTTAAGAAAAGAATTTTCTTTAAGTTTCTATAATTTTTTCTGGATTTTTTGATCCCCTGCAAGCTACGGCCCTGCTTCAGCTCAATGTTAAAGTTTCGTCTTTAGCTCCATTTCAGTAAAAATTTATTCTTAGTATAACCTACATGTATGAATGTTCCATCTCAATACATTTAATAAAAACCCTACATGAAATTATTAAGTTATTAAAAACAATTTAATTGATTTTTTTTTCAAGATTAATGTTTTTATTAAACATACATTGAGATGAAAATCTATTGATCTAGCTATGAGTAATGCTAAATTTATCAATTTATGGTAGGCGAGACAGGTAATTCTTCAGAAATCCAGTTTTCCCGACACATGTATGTTATAAATTAAACAGGTGTGCAGTGTTAATGAAGCCGAAAGATGTTTGATGTGTTAGAACACGTTATCTTTCTTTTTCATTAAACATACTCTTCTGGGAATACTGGAATGGTTATTTCTGGCTGTATATTTAATGGGAAATGTTTTCAGGTTTTTGAAGCCAGTATCTGTTTTGTTTAGTGTTTGTTTTGTGGTATAGTATGTACAGTGATAGATCTGTGTGTAATAAACATGCTAATGGGGGGGTGTTCATACATTTCTTTGTTCTATAGTTTCAAAGTAGTCCGTTTCAGTCTGATAGCTAGGGAATCCTAACAGTTAAGTAAGAATCTGTACAACATCAGGCTTTCTGCCAGAAAATAATTTGAATAAAAACAAAAACAGATCAGATCTCATAAGTGCCCCCAGGTGGTTATGGGTATAAATTCTTTTGAAATTGGACACTGCATTTCGTGTACTTTAACACATTGTAAACAGCAGTTCTCTTACTACACACTTTCTAAAAAGTATAAAAATATTTTCATTAATTTCCAAGATTTTAGGGTATATAATTTTCCCCTTCACTCTGGCAGAAACCCTGAAAACCCATATATAAACATGTATATTCTAGTAGAATTCCATTTTATTAAAAAAAAACACCTAAGAATATATGTCACATGTGCATGGGGTTCTTTGTTTAAAATATATTTTCTTTGGGAACGCTCTAGAAAATTTGCTTACCTCCATCTTGACACGTGGTCCCTTCAATAATTTCCTGCATCAGCATCTGTTACATGATTAATGCAAATGTTGTTAGTTTAGTACAGGTAAATAATTTAATCCATTGTTTTCTCCCGTGTTGCTGAAAGTTAGAAGAAATAATCAAAATGAATTATGTTCATCTTTATCTGCATGAACATGTATATACACATTTTAATTCTTTCTTTAGTTATACTACCTGTAACTAGTGTTCTCTTTTAATGATGATGAAAACTGAATTAGTTTATTGTGGTTAAATGGGTGTGCACTAGTTGAATTTGACATGCTCTACATGTTAGTACTAATGTCTAATTCTCTTCCAGACTGTGGAGCACTGCTATTACCATGGTTTCGTGAAGAGGGACGAGTGGTCAAGCGTTGCCGTTAGCACCTGTAGCGGGATCAGGTGAGTACACCTGTCATTGGTACAGGTATATACAGGTACCATAGGTGGGCTGAAATATTAGTTTGAAAATATCCTTCTTCAAGAATATGTAAAACAAGAAACATATTTATGGTAAATGATATTGTACTTTTAAGTGTGATTACATAACGAATATAACATTTTTGTTTGAGTAAAATACATACAAGAATGACTAATTACAATGATCTTTACAGAGTTTCTGCCAAAAAGATTTTTTTTACTAAATTCAACCAGTCAACGGAGTATGGGGGGGGGGGAACCTCCCCCATAAAGAAAATGTGTTAAGTTTAGGGTGAGGGTTAAGAAAGTCATACAGTAATGATGGGGGGTGGGGGGGGGGACCTCCCCCAGAAAGAAAATGTGTTACGTTTAGGGTGAGGGTTAAGAAAGTCATACAGTAATGATAAGAGTAATTAATTTTAGTCAAAAGGTTAACTTAAAGAAAAATCTACAAAATGTATATGGAGCCATACCCATTTTACCCTGCTTTATTAAGGAGCGATTCACTGTTCTTCAATGTTTTGACAAGCCTAGCAAGCATTCATATTTTTTACTATCCCCAACCCCTCCTAAAAACAATTATCTCGCCTTCATGTAAAATTCTTTAATCTCATTGGTTGTTTGTCGTTGGACAAATCCCTTATCCCCCTGTGGGCGGAGCCAAATTCTCTTATACCCCGTCTGTAATTTCCAACAGTTTCCAGCCGCCCCAATTAATGCTAAAGCAATAATTAGATTATAAATAACATTGATAATCAATCAAGTATACATAATTAATTTTATTTTTACTATAAAATACACTATTTCAATACTTTTAAAAGCTGCAATGTTGAACTCGGCCACCTAATTATGGTCGTGGTGTTATTGTATTAATGCGCGATCAGCAACAGTTGTTTTTTATTTTTTTATTTTTAATATATACTCTTCAAAAGAAGAAACGCAAAACCACATTGTCGTAACATTTGGAGAATTGATTTAATTATTGAATGGTGAGTCCGATAATTACCAAATGTTGCAGGATTGTTCACAATTCACTCTAGTCCATTGTGAGTAAGTGATAGGACACACCACCAAGGTCAAGGTCATCTGGAGTCAATACCGGGTGTGGCCTCCGCGTGTGTTTCCAACTGCCTGGCACCGCCTGCCCATTGAAGCAACCAGAGTACGGATGACGTCCCGGGGGATGGTGGCCCACTCGGCCTGCAAGGCTGCTGCCAGCTCGGGCAGGGTCTGGGGCTGTGGTTGTCGCTGTCGGAGGCGTCGGTCCAACTCGTCCCATAGATGCTCAATTGGGTTCAAATCCGGTGATATCGATGGCCAAGGAAGGACATTAATGTTGTTGTTCTGTAGGAAAGACGTTGTGAGACGTGCTGTGTGAGGCCTGGCGTTGTCATGTTGGAACACTGCGTTGGCGTTGGCCATAACTGGAACGATGTGTGGCCGGAGGATCTGGTCAATGTAGCCCTGTGCATTCAGGTTGCCCTGCACGTGGACCAGGTCAGTTCTGCCAGTGTGTGAGATGGCTGCCCACACCATGACACTACCCCCGCCGAATCTGTCCACTTCCTGCACGCAGTTTGCCGCATAACGTTCACCACGACGCCTATACACGCGACATCTTCCATCATGACGTCGGAGCAGAAATCGGGACTCGTCACTGAACCACACCTGTCTCCATCGCAGTTGAGGCCATTGTCGATGAATCTGGCACCACTGCAGTCGGAGTCGACGGTGTTGTGGTGTTAAGATGACACCTCGAACTGGACGTCTGGCACGAATTCCTACCTCACGTAGACGGTTCCGTACGGTCTGGTCGGATATCCTGCGCAAACCTGGTATTGCTGCGGCTGTGGAGGTGGCAGTAGTCAATCGTTCCCGAAGGTGGCGTACCCGGATGTAGCGGTCCTGCCCGGGGGTAGTGACCCGTGGTCGACCGGATCTAGGGAGGTCACGTGTTGATCCATGTTGCTGGTAACAGTCCCACAGTCTGGAGATGGTGCTTGGGGACACATGGAATGCCCTGGCAACGGCCGTTCTGGATTCGCCTGCGTCTAGTCGGCCGATGGCATTGTTTCTCTGCGGTTCACTGAGACGTGGCATGTCCTGGATTGTCAACTGTCGGCCAGATACAGAGGCCAGGCAAGCGAACACCCTGCACTTTTATACTGTCGGTGTTCATGTTGCACGTGCAGACAACGCACGTGCAGTGGTGACATGGTTTGCACGTGGCTGCGTTTTTGCGAATATTCACATTTTGGAACTTTATTGTACAGTAGCTGCGTTTTATCGAATGTAACCGTGGGAATGTGTTTGGGACATGCAATGACCTTATATTCACAAAGCATGAACCGGTAGGAAACATAAAATCGGAGTTATAACCCATTTGTACCCTTTTGCGTTTCTTTTTTTGAAGAGTATATATTTTTTTTACTACATACATTTCTGATATAAAAAAAAGTGTTTTTTTTTAAATTTTTATTAATATCCGTTTCAGACAATTTCGTATTAAAACATTTGAAGTTAAAAACTCGTTTATCGATGGAACTATTTTTCGTCACTGGCAAGTGGTTTCGTTCGCGTCCGCGTGGTACGGCTCCGTTAATAAATTGTTAACAATTATTGTCTGGCGTTATTTTGATTATTTGGCTATATGGTTTAACATGTCGGCAAGATAAATTCGTTGTAGAAGAATCTCTCGGGGTATATGGCTTTTTATGTACCCTCTGTGTGTTCTTTTACCCCCTCGACTTCGGCTCGGGGTAAAAGAACACACAGAGGGTACATAAAAAGCCATATACCCCTCGTGATGCTTCTACAACTTATATTGTTGTTGATTTTACAAGAGTTACATTTAATAGCATTCTTTTCTTTTTCTTTTCTGTTCCCCTTGCCCCAACCCCACTCCTCAGCATATGATTTGTATGCCTCTGAAAATGTTAAGGGAATGACGTAGCTCAGTGGGAAAATGTTCACTTGATGCGCGGTCGGTCTAGGATCGATCCCCGTCGGTGGGCCTATTGGGCTATTTCTTGCTCTAGCTAGTGCACCATGACTGGTATATCAAAGGCCGTGTTACATGAATGTGCTATCCTGTCTGTGGGATGGTGCATATAAAAGATTCCTTGCTATTAATGGAAAAATGACCATATGTTTAACATCCAATAGCCAATGATTAATAAATCAATGTGCTCTAGTGGTGTCATTAAACAAAACAAAGTTTCTTTCTGAAAATGTTGATATTTGTGAACGGTCCCTAATTCATATACAGTGTTTATCAGGAGTACAGAATATAATACAATTACATTGTACATGTAGATGTACTTTAATAACACAGAATGTAGTACAATTACATTGTACATGTAGATGTACTTCAATAACACAGAATATAATACAGTTATATTGCACATGTAGATGTACTTCAATAACACAGAATATAATACAGTTACATTGTACATGTAGATGTACTTCAATAACACAGAATATAATACATTGTACATGTTGATGTACTTCAATAACACAGAATATAGTACAGTTACATTGCACATGTTGATGTACTTCAATAACACAGAATATAGTACAATTACATTGCACATGTTGATGTACTTCAATAACACAGAATATAGTACAATTACATTGCACATGTAGATGTACTTCAATAACACAGAATATAATACAATTACATTGCACATGTTGATGTACTTCAATAACACAGAATATAGTACAATTACATTGCACATGTTGATGTACTTCAATAACACAGAATATAGTACAATTACATTGCACATGTTGATGTACTTCAATAACACAGAATATAATACAATTACATTGCACATGTTGATGTACTTCAATAACAGAATGTAATACAGTTACATTGCACATGTAGATGTACTTCAATAACACAGAATATAGTACAATTACATTGCACATGTAGATGTTCTTCAATAACACAGAATATAGTACAATTACATTGCACATATAGGTGTTCTTCAATAACACAGAATATAGTACAATTACATTGCACATGTAGATGTACTTCAATAACACAGAATATAGTACAATTACATTGCACATGTTGATGTACTTCAATAACACAGAATATAGTACAATTACATTGCACATGTAGGTGTACTTCAATAACACAGAATATAGTACAATTACATTGCACATGTAGATGTACTTCAATAACACAGAATATAGTACAATTACATTGCACATATAGGTGTACTTCAATAACACAGAATATAGTACAATTACATTGCACATGTAGATGTACTACAATTACATTGCACATGTAGATGTACTTCAATAACACAGAATGTAGTACAATTACATTGTACATGTAGATGTACTTCAATAACACAGAATGTAGTACAATTACATTGCACATGTAGATGTACTTCAATAACACAGAATGTAGTACAATTACATTGTACATGTAGATGTACTTCAATAACACAGAATGTAGTACAATTACATTGCACATGTAGATGTACTTCAATAACGCAGAATGTAGTACAATTACATTGCACATGTAGATGTACTTCAATAATGCAGAATGTAGTACAATTACATTGCACATGTTGATGTACTTTAATAACACAGAATATAATACAATTACATTGTACATGTAGATGTAGATGTACTTCAATAACACAGAATATAATACAAGAATGTCAAGTGAGAGATCAATTTGGTTAATTTAAAACAACAAGTGAAATGTGTGAAATGTAGTTAAGGAAAGTTAATCAGATTTTGCAGTAGATGTAATGGTTGTGTGATATTTTAAAAGCTTTAATATAACCCTGATATTTTGATCATCACCAGCAGAAACAGTTGATTTTTAGAAAAAATGTTTTATGTCTTGGTCTTTTGTGTACTTCAAAATCTAATTGTGCAGCTGAAATGTCAGGCCTCTTAGGTAATCAGTTGTAAAATTGGAACAGCTATCAACAAAAGAAATGTTAGCATTATACCACTGGAGAATTTGTAACACACATAACATGACATGACATTTATAGCTTCTGTTATGTATATGCAACCGGTGTTTCTGCCAGAAAGAAATTTTTGGGTATGGCTCTATGGAATTGAATGCAACCACAGTCAGCATGGGGTATGGGGGGGACCTCCCCCAGAAAGAAAATGGGTTAAGTTTAGGGTTAGGGTTAAGAAAATCATAGAGTAATGATAAGAGTCATTAATTTTGTGCAAAAGTTAACTTAAAAATAATAAAAATTTGGGTATGGCACCATACCCGTTTTACCCTCTGGCAGAAACCCTGGTAACTCACAGAATGTATTCCTTTTAATGTGGTACAGATTTATGTTTGTACGTATTGTCATCATATTTTTTATTCTATACTAGTATTTAACCCTTTTTTTTTTGCCTGTTGATTTTTTGCATCTGGCAAAGAAACTTGTCATTGGCTAATAACTTGCTCAAACTGAATGATATTGTGTAAAATTTCATGCTCTGTTAAAAAATATAGAAATTTCATATTAAATGTATATAAAGTCTCATGTAGACTGGATGTGGCGCGTGCGTGCAGTGTGACTGTTGCGTCTGATGCGTCTGCGGTTTGTGTTTTGAATATATAAACCATATACGATTATTTCATTGTGGCTGACAAGCATTTAGAGATGCACACACATCACATGCATCTGCTCTATATCGTGGCCCTTAAAGCTTGTATAACATTTCTTGTTGTACATTATATTTACGTTAATTTTATTTTGTGACAGAGGTGTGATCCAGATGCACAATGAAACGTACGTCATCCAGCCAATGCTCGGAGGAGATGAAGGGGTAAGGGGCGTTTCCTTCTTTCAGTAAAATTACTTTCCTATAGCACTACCATGATTAGTGTTTCTTTTGCCATGATTAGTATTTCTCATTCCAGCCAATGCACCACGACTAGTATATCAATTAAAGACCGTGGTATGTGCTATCCTGTCTGTGGGATGGTGCATATAAAAGATCCTGTGCTACTAATGGTAAAATGTAGTGGGATTCCTCTCTAAGACTACATGTATATATGTCAAATTACAAATGTTTCACATCCAGTAGTGTAGTTTGGAAGCCAGATTTACATTTCTGTAATTTCTTAGAGGGCCTTGATTTCTTTTCCAGTTTTTGTCAAAGGTGTATGTTTTCCTGTACAAAATGTTGAGTTACTGTTTTTTCTTTTGTCAGCATACTATAACGACATGTATTGTTGTTCAATGCTTGCATGTTTGTTTTTTATTATTTTGTTGAAGAGCTTTTTTTTTATGTTTTATGTTTTTTATGCTTACCAAGTTATTTTCTTGGTGCCATCTGTTTTCCTTCTTCTCTTTTGTGAAAGAATGATCTGTATAATTTTTATGTACACGTTTGGTTTTCTTCTATGTGTTGTGCTTGACTTAATCTGTATGATTTCCTGTTGTAAAAATATTATGTGGTATTGTACATGTATGAAGAGATTCAAATTTGTGCATCTGTTTATCTTTGAGCGTACAGTGATGTTGGGAGATCTATTATGAAGGTGTACAGCCGATGAATTTATCAGGATTCCACGCATCTGCGAATGCAGAATTTTGTGTCAGAAGCACAATTAGATTATGAAATGGAATCCCAAAATGTCTGTTACATTATTTGTACGATTCGGGTGAACTACTAAAAAAATATCCCACAAATGAATACCTGATGTTGTGAGACAGAATACCAGACTTCGACATGAAACAAATTGAAGGGAGTGATTAATTGCTCCCCTAACTTAGATTAAATGGAGCTATTTAAGATACACGCAGGGACAAAGAGGTACGCCATGGCCATGCCACTTTTTGTTTTTTGTTGTGCAATATATTCGTTGTATATGTATCTGTGAAAATGTCCTTCACAGGTGAATTGAAAAGGAGAGTCTGACAGCCTCGAGCCGTACCACTATTTTGTACTCTATGCCATCACTAACATGTCTCACCATATTGATACGTTATAAAGTCATACACTAAGAGGAGCTGAAAATTACTCTCCTTGAACTAGTCTCGGGGGAGCGATGGAAAGTGAGAGTGATAAAGGAAGGATATGTTTTATTTAACGACACACTCAACACATTTTATTTATGGTTATATGACGCCAGACATATGGTTAAGGACAACACAGATATTGAGAGAGGAAACCTGCTGTCGCCACTTAATGGACTACTCTTTCCGATTAGCAGCAATGGATCTTTTATATGCACTGCATCCCACAAGACAGGATAGCACATACCACAGCCTTTGTTACATCGGTTGTGGAGCACTGGCCAGGGCTCACACTGGATCAAAAATACCTGTAGCCAAAATATTAGCCAAATGGAATTTTCATTAGCCATATTGAAAATGCTTTAGCCAAATTTGTTT
Source organism: Gigantopelta aegis (assembly GCF_016097555.1). Taxonomy (NCBI): domain Eukaryota; kingdom Metazoa; phylum Mollusca; class Gastropoda; order Neomphalida; family Peltospiridae; genus Gigantopelta; species Gigantopelta aegis. The sequence continues at coordinate 7,102,449 of NC_054707.1, forward strand.
TATGCAGTACTGTATAGAGTATTTATATATGAATATGAAAATGTATCTTTTTCAGCTAATTGTGTACAAACTGGAATAAATAGGAATAACAAAACCTTAATGGGGGTAGGGGCACTTAATATATTACTTCGAGTTTTTTCAGCAGGGGTGGGGTTGGGATGGGGTTAAGCAATATCTTCAGAGTCTGAAGCCAGTACCCCATACACCCACACCCACTTCTAAGGCCTATGACATTAAATTAACAAACATACAGAAATATGGGGGTGCATGGGTGGATGTTTATGGATGGTGGTGTTTTTTCTTTCTTCCTTTTTTCCCAAATAAAAATTTGAGAGCTTTTTTTTATATAGAACTCATTATTTCTTTAAATAACAATCTTTATGTTAGTTTGAATAACTTTTTTTTTTTTTTTTTTTTTTTTTTTTTAAGTGACCCATCAATTCCCCACACCAAACGATTTCATAATTTGTGCCATGTTGTTGCTGTTGATTTCAGCGTCGTGTTAAATGTTTGTTGTGATTTCTGCTTATAAAATACCTCAACTAAGAATGCCGACTTCATCACAGTATACTCCATTTATTAAAAAAAACCCACCCAAAAACCACCCAGAAAAACCACCAACAAATCCTTTAATAAAATAAAAATTTACGGTCTTTTTAAATCCAGCTAACTTATTAAATGTCACCTCACAGTCTTACAAATTTATATCTAAAATTATCTAACAAATATGATTACTGTAAACTAATTTTATTTAGTGTACATTTAACTGCAATTTGTATAATTTAAATACTGCATGTTCATTTCCGGCGATCGCGATCTGCATGCGTGCTCTCGACCATGGGTACGAAATTAACAAAGACAAAGGAATAAACAAAAACTGCAGTTAGGTATTCATTGATACGAATAACTATTGTTTTTCTACAAATTTACATCAAGATTTATTTTTGCATAATCGTATTGTCTAATGTCCGCAACGATGTCTCTTGACACGCGGGTGTCAGCTGACTCTGAAGCGTGACGTATATTCGCACTGAGAGCTGTCCTCAGTTCAGCCAACGAACGTTCTTCCTAACGTTTGCGAACTATTTGATTGGTGTTCGTCGTGTCCATTTGGTTTAACGTGAAGCGCACAAACCAGTCTAACGAACGTTTTGTTTCGCTCGGTCTGGCTGAACTCAGACCTTGAGATGGCCCTACATGTCTTGGCCCTGAACTGGCATGTGTAATTCAAATTGACACGCATTGTCGGTCTGTTTTTATTACTTTGGTTCAAAGATTTTACAAAGTCAAAATAACAAGTTACAGATCTTCCAGACATTGCTGTCATACATGTTGAATGCATGCCGTTAAAAATTAATAACCGTGATTATTAAAATAAGCAAACATTATAAGGCCTACGCTGTATTCTGCATGACACCATTTCTTGTTACCGGTCGCGAGATCGCTATTACGCTAATTGAATATTTGGTAGTATGATTATGTTTGAGATGTCGGATAGATTATGTAACCGTTTGTTCACATCAGAAGACAGAAAATGGCTTAGCCAAAATTTTAGCCACTTGCAAATTTTATTAGCCATTTTTTGTAAAAATTAGCCAATGGCTAATTTGGCTACCGACAGCGCGAGCCCTGACTGGCTGAAACAAGAAATAGCCCAATGGGCCCACCGACAGGGATCGATCCTAGATGGATCGTGCATCAGGCGAACGCTGTACCACTGAGCTACATCCCACCCGTGAGAGTGATAAACCCTTAAAATGTTTCACGGTCCCCTATTAAATATCAGTATAGAATATAACCTCTGTAAACCGGACACCTATTAAAACTAGACTTTTTACGGTTTGTGTCCAGTTTAAAGGGGTTTCACTGAATACATTTTTTTTTTCAATATACAGTTAATTCTATAAATAGAATATCAAAATTTACCTAAATGTTTTTATGGGCGGGACGTGGCCCAGTGGTAAAGTGCTCGCTCGATGCACGGTCGGTCTGGGATTGATCCCCGTCGGTGGGCCCACTGGGCTATTTCTCATTCCAGCCAGTGCACCACGACTGGTACATCAAAGGACGTGGTATGTGCTATCCTGTCTGACATGATGCATATAAAAGATCCCTTGCTGCTAATCGAAAAAAGTAGCCCACGAAGTGGCGACAGCGGGTTTCCTCTGTTAATATCTGTGTGGTCCTTAACCATATGTCTGATGCCATATAACCGTAAATAAAATGTGTTGAGTGTGTCATTAAATAAACCATTTCCTTCCTTCCTTCCTTCCTAAATGTTTTTAAGTGACATTGATAATTTTTATAAACACAAAAACTTAAGACATAAATAAATAAATAAACCTAAAATTAATATTTGTGCTTCTTTTTTTATTCAGTATATACATATGGCTTTCAGTGTCATTTCAGTGTTAGTGTCGTTGCTGTATTTTAACTGATACAAAACTGGCTGTGAATAATGTAGGACTGTTGGGTGTTAGGTGATTTTGAAGTGAGGGTGAATGTGGAGTAAGACTGTCATTAAAACACATGGCACTGGGTCACCGTGTTACAGTGTTATTGATTTCCTTCGTCACACAGACACACATCACACCACATGGCTCCCATTCAGGTCATTGTTACCTCCCTGCACACCTCCTTCACTAACAAATGCTTCTGTTTTTGCTCAATATCCAGCAAAGACGTTTTTGTGTTAATTCAGTTTATTTTGATGTAACAGATGAAAACTATAAATGGTGGATCAAAGCTCTTTATAGCAACATCTGTGTCTTATCAAGAATTCTGTACAGTTCTTGCAGTAATTAATTCCAAGTTACTAATGCATTATAACGTCTTTGAAATAACGTCTTTGAAATATTATTACTGTTTTAAAAAAAAAAGATATATATATATTAATAGCAATATTAAAAGTTGCTAGTAATTAATGTTGTTTAGAACAAATTTGTTAGACTGTTTTGCTAGTAATATTATAAAGTTGTTTGTAGTATGTGTATGCTTTTTTTTTTTTTTTTTTTTTTTTTTAAAATGACACCACTAGAGCATATTGATTTATTAATCATCAGCTATTGGATGTCAGGGCTAGCTCTGCTACTGAAATTCAATATTTAAAAACAAATGCAAATGTTATTTTAATTTGGTAAAACGATTTCATGTAATGATTTATATTTCGTTTGAAAATAACCGGGTTTCTGTAAATTTTGAAGTTTAAATACGTGTAGATAATTTGGCAAAATGTTCTACACATCCAGAGCTACGTCTAACTGATAGGTAAGGGGCTTTAGTCTACCAGGATAATATATTCTTTAAAGCATCTTAACATTTCATTATTTTAATGTAAATCAGTTCATTCGGTCCAAGGTGAATTATATTATCCACTATGTTCTGTCCTGTACAGGTTTTGATTTGTTAAACCAATCTTGACAGTGGCAGTCCTCTTACATGTACAGACAAGCATATGACTGATTTATGGGAGCCAGCATTCTTGTCCTTGTCGGAGCGAGACATAGCCCAGTGGTAAAGCGCTCACTTGATGCACGGTTGGTTTGGGATCGATCCCCATCAGTGGGCCCATTAGGCTATTTCTTGCTCCAGCCAGTGCACCACAACTGGTACATCAAAGACCGTGGTTTGTGCTATCTCGTCTATGGGATGGTGCATATAAAAGATCCCTTGCTACTAATTGAAAAGAATAGCCCATGAAGTGGCGACAGCGGGTTTCCTCCCTCAATATCTATGTGGTCCTTTACCATATGTCCAAAGCCATATAACCGTAAATAAAATGTGTTGAATCCGTTGTTAAATAAAAATTTCCTACCTTCCTTTCATGTCCTTGTCAAAACATCCTTTTGACTGCCTTGTACAGAGATATGATTTTAGTTATGGTATCTGTTTTGTTGTTTAGATTTGAACTCTGTTTGTTAACAGGTGTTGGACTTGTAAGAATAACTACTGGAACTGTTTGTGGTAGGTTTTGACCATAAACAATGACGGATGTGTGGAATTCAGCTGGTATCTTTGTTATGTACAAATGTATGTGGGAAAGTGTTGCTGGTTTTTCCTTGATGGCTTTCTTGGCAGTAGGACATACACAGTGTACACTGATGTGTGTTGTAGATGATCTACTTGCTCCGATTGATGATATTCACTGACCGTCTAGCGTGGACGTGGTTTGACTGCAGCACTCAGCGACCATGTTGTACTGATTTAGTGCCGGTGATGCTTATAACACAGAACACTTTTCCCATGCTGTATGCAGTCACTTTCTCCTTCCTCATTCTCTCTCCCCCCCCCCCCCCCCCCCCCCCCCAACATGCTGGTTAGACATTGTCAAAATCCAGTGTCAAAATAGAACATTTTAGAAGGCTTTTTGCCAGAAATTTATATAATTTGAGGGTATGTAAGAAAAACAAAACAGATCCTAAGTGCCCTTACTGGGTAGTTATGGGTTTGAAATGTTTTGAAATAGGACAATGCATTTCATATTACATGTATTGATAAATTTTAAACATGAGTTCTGTCTAAAAATTATGAAAATATATCTATCGATTAATATCCTAGATTTTAGGGCATCTAGTTTGACCCTCCATACCCTCTGACAGAAACCCTGATTAGGGACAGTTAAATGTAACGGCTAGCTCTGCCACTTGCCAAATTCACCAAATGTTAATTTTAGGAACAATTGGCAAATTTTATTTTGATTTGGCGAAAACATTTCATGTAATAATTGGTATTTTGTTGAAAAATAACAGTGGAATTTTGCATATTAAAAGATAATTTGGTGAATGGTTTTGTGTACCAAGAGCTAGCCCTGTGTAACCTTATCAGGGGCGTAGCCAGAAACATTTTAGCATTACGCACACTGAAGGCGTGCACAAGCAGGGGGATTTGGGGGCTCCGTAAAAATTTTGAAACTCAAGACTCCTGTAGATGCATTCTAAGCCTTTTCTGAGGCATTTGTTTTGTATCTTTTTGCGAGTCAATTTTAAGAGGATATTTTATAGAACAATTACAGACGGCCTCGACCTATACCCGGATTTTTTGGCATTATGCACAGGCGTACTGTGCGTCATGGCCTTAGCTTTTTTATTTAGCTAAACGTGTGTGCGCAGTAATGCTTTATTTTCCAGTGATGTTCCAGTTGTCATAGTAATAAAAAATTAATTGGTTGGACACTAGCTTCTTGATGATCAGTTATAAAAATGTTTAATCGATTGTTGTGGAAAATGTTAACAGTAATTGTATTGTTTCTTCAACTTATGTGAATGGAATTGCTCTAATATGCAGGGGTTTGTGTTTGTTTTCATATATATGTGTAAAAACCCCAACCGATAATACTGAATAAGTATTAAAGGTAAAAGTATTGACATCTCGGATCTATATTCCAGCTAACACAACAATAGGAGCATGGTTCTAACAATTCAAATCCTTCTTGAATTATATAATTCTAATTGATTTTATAATCAAAACTGGATTGTCTGGTGCAAACTGATTATAACCAATGATTGATGATGAAATTCTTACCAATTCCCAACACAATTATTTTCCTGTCTCATGTAAAATCCTGTTATTTTTTAAGCTTTGCTTTCATGGCTAACTTGTCAAAGTACACACACGAAGATCTGAATTTAGTTTTTTTTCATGTATTTTCTTTCCCGATATTTTTTTTTTTTTTTTTTTTGTTTTTTTTGGTTGATATCTGACATTGAATGGTTTCTTTCTGTGCAGATACATCAAAATGATTGTCTAATGAATCTAACTAGGAATGGTGTAACTCCAGTGAGCTGAATGAAGTGTGTTTATTTTTGCTCCTGGCTGCGTTAAATCTCTGCAATATCTTGATGCTATCTCACCACATAACCTCTACGGCTCACCTAATTCTAATGGCAAGAACAGTGTACAGCAATATATTGCATGTCAAGTAGGGGAACTTGGAAACGGTTCAGTCTGCTTGCTTGCGGGGTCATCTGAGGACATCACTACAGGCTGAGTGATAAAAAAAACATATGAACATACAGTGCTGGAAATAGCAGCCTGGGAAATGTAAAAAGCAATCCATGTTTTTAGACCTACAGTGTAGTAGGGGAAATAAATTTACTCCTTGTTAAAACCACCACAAAAAAATTAAATTGCTGACCATTTTTAAAAAGATATTTAAAGTTTGTATTGTTTAATGACACGACTAAAGCACATTAATTTATTAATCATCGCCTATTGGATGTCAAACATTTGGTAATTTTGACGTATAGTCTTAGAGACGAAACCTGCTACTATATTTATCCATTAGTAACAAGGGATCTTTTATATTCACCATCCCACAGATAGGATAGCACATACCACAACCTTTGATATACCAGTTGTGATGCACAGTTTGAATGAGAAATAGCCCAATGGGGCTCACTGACGGGGATCGATACCCAGACCAACCGCGCATCAGGCAATCACTTTGCGACATTGTTACGTCCTGCTCTGTATAAGTGTATGATTATCTCATTTGCTGGTACTCAGCTCGTAATTCTGTTTTATTTTAATTCCATAATGCTCTAAAATACATCTCGGAGTTCCTAATTTTTCACACACTGTCACAAACTCTCCTCATGCCATGCAGTTTTATTTCCCAGCAGGCTATATTGTTTCTTAGAAAAACATATTTCTTTTAGCCTGTTATTTTACCCCCCCCTCCCCAACAACAACAACAACAAAACAACCCCAATAACAGCAGGCCATATTTGATGCAAATGTATTGGGAAGATGGGGTAGAGATGAAGGAACTTTATTTGAAAATGTGAGTTGAGGACTGAGATTTATTAAAAATGTGAGGGTAGAAATAAATTATAATGCAAAGAAGAAGAATATTTGTTAATGACACCTCAGCACATTTCATGGGCAGGACTTAGCCCAGTGGTAAAGCGTTCGCTTAATGTGCGGTCAATCTGGGATTGATCCCCGTCGGTGGGCCCATTGGGCTATTTCTTGTTCCAGGCAGTCCTCCACAACTGGTGTAACAAAGGCCGTGGTATATACTATCCTGTCTGTGGAATGGTGCATATAAAAGATCCCTTACTGCTAATTGAAAAGATTAGTCCATGAAGTGACGATAGCGGGTTTCCTCTCTCAATATCTGTGTGGTCCTTAACCATATGTCTGACGCCATATAACCGTATAATGAAATGTGTTAAGTGTGTCGTTAAATAAAACATTTCCTTCCTTAGCACATTTCAAACTACAGCTGTGTAATGTGATTATTTCCACATTTGATTGAAAGAAAGAAAGAGAGAAAGGAAATTGCTGCCAGCTACACTCATTAATTAAACAGCAAAGAATATTTCATATGCTTTTCCCATAGACAGGACAGTACATACCACAGGCTCTGATTTACTGGTTACGGGGTACTGGCAATCAACCAATCCTTTTGACTCATTTTACCTCAGGTAATCACTCCAGCACTGAGCTGCACCATGCCTCGAAATCAGTGATGGATCTTCTGGTAGGAATAGATTGAAAACGTTTGGATTGGCAATTGTTTTGAGGATGAAATGAGGTAAAAATGGATTGGAGAAAGCAGGGCTCGAATTTAAACACAGGACCTGTGGCAATTGCTGTACTTGTCAGGGGCTTTACGGATGGCAGGTTTTCAATGAATGAATGAATGAATGTTTAACGACACCCCAGCACGACACCCCAGCACAAAAATACTCATCGGCTGTTGGGTGTCACAAATGGATGGCAGGTTTTTGCCACTGAATACAAATTATTGTCGTCTGGTGAAGGAATCATTTTTGGTTTTTGTATTTGTTGCAAAAGTTCAAATTGCTGTAGGCAGGCTCAAAATTGCTGTGGGTGAGCATTTTGCTTACAGCAAAAACATTTCAAAATTGTCATAGGTAAGTAACAACTTGTTATGACTGAGTCTTGAGAAAGATGAGGTGAAAATGGATTGTGATCATGATCTTAGAGCTTGGTGCATGTATGGAGATTTCCTTTCGGTTTCCATGCTAATACTGATGCATAGCTCTGTACTCTGACTTCAGTGGATTTGGGTTGAGTTTGGAGTTTTCCTTCTTCTTGGAGAGTTACATGTACCTTAGTTTTGATTTTGGAAAGATGAGTTGTTAGTAGATTTGGAAAGTGATGGTAAAAATGCATCCATATAGGGATAGCTGAAGTGTGATGGCTTATGAAACAAAGGGTTGAAATTAGATATACAAAATGTACTGTGTCTAAATATTATCAGTCATTCAACAATTGTGTCACCACTAATATATCACACTGTGTGTATTTTGTATCAAATTACTTTAACATATTAATGCAGTAAAGTGATTTGCACAGATAATCGGGGCTTCTACAATTTTTTTTACAAAATCCACTAGCCATGGGATCAGTGATTTTAAACATTTACTAGCCACAATTAAAAATTCACAAGCCATACTTTAATTTAAATTGATACAATTTTACTAAATAATAGTAATAATCAGATATGTCACCTAAAGAACAAGATAGAGATTAAAAATACTAACATTGGGAGTTTGGGGTGGAGAGCGGATATGCATATTTACAAAATAGACTTAACTGCAAGATTTGACCGAAAAACATTCACTAGCCATCGGGCCAGGCAATACTGGTTATTTTCTAGCCCAACATTGAATATCACCAGCCATGGGAGTGGGGCTACTATAATCTAGAAGCCTTGCAGATAACAAAAGTAAAACATGTAGGAAGGATGATTTTATCTTTCAGATTTTATGGCAAATTTTACCCCCCACTCCGCTCTCCCCAACTCCCTCTATTTCCAGCAGCTACTATCATGCAGTAAAGTCAACATACAGCAACAACAAAAAATGAGCAAAAACAATGTGATTTCTGTTTTGGTGGCTGAAGTCTGGCACTTCTTCTTTGATTGTTGAAAATCGGTCCCTCTAACCATGTGTTATATAAACAGTACGAGAACTGAGCTGAGAACTGATCTGAGCAGTCGGTTGATGATACAATCTGTGCTCTGGCAGAGTCTTCCCTTCTCAAGTCTTACTTCCTGTGTATCAGTTTAAACAGACCCGCCTCCTGCTGTGCTGTGTGAGGTTTACAATTAATTGAAGCAGCCACTGGCACTGTCACTAATTTCCAACACACACAGATCTTGATGGAGATCTACACATCTTGATAGAGATCTCCTCTCACATGTTGTATACCAGGTTTTAGACCACACAGTTTTAACTCAAGCAATTACCTAATGTATATCAAACACTTCTAAAGATAATTTACATTTAGTGTGTAGTTTATTTACACATTTTTTTTTTGGTGAATGTAAATAAGTAATAACGTGGTGAAACGTTTATGTGCTAAAGTTATGGATGTCTTAATCATTCAGTGTGTGTAATATACATGTAGTTGTGTGGGTTTTTTTTAACAAGATGTGGCTTTAGGAAATCTGGATGTGTGCAGTTTTAACTGAGTAGTTGGTATTCTTTCCATTAAAGGGCCATCTCAACTTTGTAGCCAGTTCATATTGGTAACATTTCCCCATGCTAATCGTGCTTTATCAATCTCACCTTCACTAAGTTAAAGGGCCATCTCAACTTTGTAGCCAGTTCGTATTTGTAACATTTCCCCATGCTAATAGTGCTTTATCAATCTCACCTTTACTAAGTTAAAGGGCCATCTCAACTTTGTAGCCAGTTCGTATTTGTAACATTTCCCCTAGCTAATAGTGCTTTATCAATCTCACCTTTACTAAGTTAAAGGGCCATCTCAACTTTGTAGCCAGTTCGTATTTGTAACATTTCCCCCATTCTAATAGTGCTTTATCAATCCTACCTTTACTAAGTTAAAGGGCCATCTCAACTTTGTAGCCAGTTCGTATTTGTAACATTTCCCCTAGCTAATAGTGCTTTATCAATCTCACCTTTACTAAGTTAAAGGGCCATCTCAACTTTGTAGCCAGTTCGTATTTGTAACATTTCCCCTAGCTAATAGTGCTTTATCAATCTCACTTTCACTAAGTTAAAAGGTGAGATAGGTATTACTCTTCTAGTGGTGAGGTATTACTCTTCTAGTGGTGGTGATAGCAGTGTCAACTTTTGCATTAAACTCAACATTAAAGTTCTGTGTTTTGCTGCATTCCTCACAAACCTTAAGACCTACATTGTGTAGATCAATGAATTTAATTTACAGTCATATCTGTAAATGTTCCATCTCAATGCAAGTTTTCAAAAAATTGAAAGTTATCAAATTTAAATTGAAGTGAATTTTTTAAATTGAATAAATGTTCTCCCTAAATATTTGCTCTTCTCCCTAAATATTCTCACTTCTTCCTGAGCATCCCCACTTTTCCCTAAATGTCCCCACATCTTCTTAAATTACTTGCATATACATATAGAAGAAGAATGGACTTCTTGCTTTTTCATTGTTCTAGTGTGAACTCTGCAATATGGATAAACAGTTAAGTATTTTTATCTTATGAGATATTCATTAAAATGTGTCATTCTGTTTACAGCTGCAGCATCCCCATATTATATTCAAGGCTACAGAATCGAGCAAGGAGAAATGTGGTATGTAATTTACTGTATTGTCCATATGGTTCAACATAACCAAGTTAATAATAATCATACGAAGCACAAGTGTAATAACAAGTGTAATGACGTCATTTTGGGAAGTGACGTCATAACATAACATTGCTTACCCAATCCTAGCTGTGCATTTGAAATATGATGCCATTTCGTGGTCTCCTTCTAGTTGTGGCTGAAACATTTTGAGTTGGGTCTTGTTATTCATAAAGAAAACAACAATAATAATATGGAAAATAAAGAAATTGTTACACTCGCGTGTGAGTTGTACTGATTTTACAAAACTCATGTCAGGATTCATATATTGCCCTCGCTCTCACTCGGGCAATACAAAAATCCTGATACTTGTTTCGTAATATCAGTATGACACACTAGCTCGTATAATAATCTCTATGTATTTGAGCTCAGCACTGAATAATACCACTTAATTGAATATTTCATATCTAAATCATATCGCTTAATTACAAAATATCACTTAATTGAATATCTCATATCTAAATCATATTGCTTAATTCAATAATATCACTTAATTGAATATCTCATATCTAAATCATATTGCTTAATTCAATAATATCACTTAATTGAATATCTCATATCTAAATCATATCTCTTAATTCAATAATATCACTTAATTGAATATTTCATATCTAAATCATATCGCTTAATTACAAAATATCACTTAATTGAATATCTCATATCTAAATCATATTGCTTAATTCAATAATATCACTTAATTGAATATCTCATATCTAAATCATATCTCTTAATTCAATAATATCACTTAATTGAATATATCATATCTAAATCATATCTCTTAATTCAATAATATCACGTAATTGAATGATATCGTATTTTAATATATATCTTTTAACTTAATATTTCTGAACATTACCTCTTAATTGAATATCTCTTAAATAATATCACTTCATTTAATATCTTAAATGAATCTCTTAATTGCATAATATCTCATAATTGAATATCACTTCCTTTAATATCTCAATTTAATAATATCTCATAATTGAATAACACCACCTAATTGCATAACATCACATTTCCATGAGCAAGTCCAGTGCTGTATTTACTGTTCAGTATTGTCACCTGTCTTTGTGTGTTCCAGGTAACAGTGTGGGTCAGTGGCTGCCTTTTCATGAACTCCACAAAGGAGAGTTCATCAGGAAGTTGAAGGCGCTCCGAGCTCAGCGGGTTTGTCTGACTTTATTTTCCTCTGTGTGTAGCCTAGTGATTGGAATGATTTGATGGGTTATTTCTCATTCTGACCAGGGCTCCTGGACTAAAGTAGTGTCGGAAATAGCATAAAACTGATTTTCGTTGACTATGTCTTTCATATTAAACTGACAGGTAAATATTTTATAAATATCTATTTAATGATACTATACCTAATTTAGCATTTACTTGTTTGGGCAAAAATCAGTTTTATTCTATTTCCGACACAACTTTAGACAGAATGTTTTAAACTTATGAGGCCAAATTTATTATTATGGAAGCTGAATTTATGAAATTTAATCATCGCACAGTTATTTTTGCCGATTAACACAGTATGCGCATGCTTTTTTTGGTTCATACCCCGATGAATCTAAAATGAATAACACAGTCCATAAGTATTACAAATACAATCTAAAAATAGTGAAATATGGAGTTTGTAACTACATGTATCATGTAACTCCTTTAATGCTATGCAAATTATGTAAGGTTGTGACACTTGTAAGACATTATGTAAGGTTGTGACACTTGTAAGACATTATGTAAGGTTGTGACACTTGTAAGACATTATGTAAGGTTGTGACACTTGTCAGACATTTCTTTGTACAGTGAAACCGGAATTCCCTCAAAACTGCACATTTTTCGCGGACCCTTTTAAATATTTGTACAGAAGAGAACCTCTCTAAACCGGATACATCTTAAAACTGGACGTTTTACTTGGTCCCAAGGGTGTCCGATTTAGAGGAGTTTCTCTGTATATATTTGTTTTTATCAACTATAACTACATTGGTTATAAAATTCTCATTGTATCATTTTCTTCTTTGTTTTAGACCCGGCGAGGAAAGACCAAGTTGCCGTCTAAAACGATTCGACTCGCCCTGGTTCTTGATAAAACCATGGTAAGAAGATTGGTGTATGTGGGACGAGTATGTGGGATGTGTATGTGGGAAGTGTATGACGGACGTGTATGTGGGACGTGCAATACAATCTCACTGTTGCACAGAAGTGTTTTCTATTTATTTGTAATTTGAGTTCTTCGTGACATGCAACATTCATATTTGGTCATTACTGGGTGTTAATCCAGTGCTTCTTTTTAGCTAACCACATAATGGGAGAGAGTTGCAGTGTTGCCAGTACCCACAACCCACAGAAACATGAATTCCAAAAAAAAAAAAAACTAACATTATTTTTGCTAAAAGAAAAGACACCCCTCTTCCAGCCCATCTCCAAAACCCCCCTGAAAATCCCAAACTATAGCACAGTTTATGAGCTCTCTGTTGTCACATTATTAATGTTTTAAAGCTTTGTTCACATATTTATGTATATGGATCCAATCATGCCATGAGATTCGGTAATCTGATGTAGGGTTGACATGTGTACGATTATACATGTGAATGTCAGTTTAGTGGGAGGTCTATTTTTGCCAACTTCCAATGTGTGGTTTGGTATGCAGATGCAATTTCAAAGTCTACATGGGGCTTTCAACATAACTGTCAGTATCCATATTCCATATCTGTATGCTTATCAGTCCACATATAATATGAGAACACCTTGATTAAAGGCAATAGTTGGCATTTTTTGCCATATCTGTTTTTATTTACTTAGCAGCATACATATCTGTGTGTGTGTGTGTGTGAAAATGTTGACACATGATGTTATGATGATATGCAGCTGTGTAAACCACACTCTTAACAGATATGTACTTTTATATCACTGAAGAATGTATGTTTTTTCTAATTTCTTGTTTTAATTGTGATTAATAAATATTTAATTTCAGTACACCAGACTGAACCTGAGCCACACAGAGATGACCACATACAGTCTTGGCATTGGCAACATTGTCGACCTGGTGAGAATTTCTTTGTTTCATCTCCTAACAGACCTTGCTTTCTAAGGTGTGCGGGTGTGATCGCACTCGTACAGCGCCCACAATTTCAATCTGATGAGTGTGAAAAACAGCGCATGTTACACTCAACAAACGGCGCACATAAAATAGATGGGTATATTTATTTCCACTGTTTACAAAAATCAACAGTTTTCACAGCTCATTTAGCTGATAGGAAGGTCCTTTTATTAAAACAATAAAAATTAAAAAACATGGCTTCCATACGTTCGTTAAACTGGTATTTCTCTTTGTTGAAAAAATCGGGAAATACTGGTTTAGTAGACAATTTTGTAGATGTACCAGTCAAAATCCAATCGGAGCCACACTGCCTATTTTATTTATTTTGAAGAGTGATTTTTCACTCGCCTTAGCATATTGACGTGTGTGATTTTCCCACTCGCCTATAATTTTCAAAAACAAGGACTGTCCTAATAATACTCTGTTGGAGGTCAGTATATGACAATAGAGGACTGCTCATTTGACAATGTATTTATCTTATGTAAAAGAGTTATACAAGCCAAGGCAAGCTGAAGATATCACTCTCTTGAAATGGTGCTAGGCCAGAAAGCACATGTCTTACATATGTGTAACAGTAAACTACAATACATTTACATGCATTTAAGAAAAAACAAGCTTCATAAATTCGGCCCTTATTGTTTGGATAATAAGGATTTGTTTTAAAGCAGTTTCTGATCCCCTATGTAGGTTAAGGAAAAAATGTGAATATTGTAAATATTATTTTAGTATTTCCGCGAGCTGAAGATAAAGGTTGCGTTGAGTTACTTGGAGTACTGGAACCTGGCTGACCAGTTCGTAGTGAGTGGGAGACAGCGCGAGACGCTCAAGAAATTCCTCACATTCAAAACTCACTCCCTGCCAGACGCCAGCTTTGACATTGCGTACTTCATGACGTGAGTTTTTATTGGCCTTCTTTTAATCTATCAACGTCTAAACATGGCTGTGCTTCATTTGAAGTGAATCTAGTTATTAGACCGTGTAAAATATTTTCAGTTGATGCAGATTTTTAAAGTTACATTACAAGTTACCGCTAACCATTTATGTTTAAATAACATGTTTTCAAAATCAAGCATGTTTCTAAGTCTAGCTAATAAGCTTCAACATGACTTTATTTAGTCCAAAAACCTTGTGGGACATTTTCCTGATCAACTGAAACTGTCAGTCATCACCAGATGAACAAAGAAATATTCTTACAATTTTATAAAACACACAACCATTTAAAGACATGTGTTTGTAGTAGTTCAAAATTTACTTTCTGCTAACGGAAAAAGTTATGCACTTAGACCTGGGTCAGTGGCTTTAATGAAGTCCAAATGTCTTAATACTGCAGAAAAATATCTATTTTATTTTCTGCTGTGATTCTGTTTAGGTATTTTAAACTGTTGCACAGACATTCTATAAATTTCTGTAGAACTGAAATTTTGTTTTGTAGTTGTTTACATAGTTGGTCAATAGTTTACATTGTTTGGTTAAGTGAATTACCCTTTTATAATTGGTAGTTGTTGAAAATTTTGTTGTATGCATAAGAACTGATTTGACATTTATATATGACTGGCATGTGAATGAATGATAGTGGACTTTAAATTTCACACCTTGCCCTATTAACTGATAATATAAAGTGTTTTCTTTATATTATATAAGCTAATTTTTTTTTATTTGATACAGGGGAATGGATTTGGAAAATGATTCTATAGGACTGGCTATCCCTGATTCAGTTTGTACAGACAGAGCTGTTGGAATCTGCAAGGTACGAAAACATAGCTGTTTGTGATTCCGTGTGTACAGATAGTTAAACAGCTATATTTGAAACATTCATTAAAACGAAACTAATTTGTTTCATTTGTAATTGTTTATTCTGTTATTGTTATTAATTTTGTTTTGCCTTTACAAAGTAAAGTGGCGAGATATAGGTATTATGTTTCCCGCGGAAGCTGTGACGACAGAGAAAGTGTCAACTTTTAAACATTAAAGTTTTGCAGTTAGACCATATTTTCACAAACTTTTAAGTCCTAGGTTTATAGTTGCACCTATGGATGTTCATAATAGTAGACCGAAAACGTTTATAGTAGGTGATACATTTATTTTTGCGGAATTCTTATTTTATTTAATTCTTTCAGAATTATGATTCTATGTATGAAATTTGCTGTGTTTATTTTTCAGAATCCCAACACATTTGAGCTTCAGCAGGCAGCCACGGTATTGTCTCACATGATTGGACACAATCTGGGGATTGAACACGACGAGGATGGTAAGTTTGACGTGCATGGAGCAGCACTAGTCTTGTAAATACAGAATCGGAGAAAAAAGTTCAGTGGAATGCTAAATACATTTGTAGGAGATTATGCACTCCAATTTTACCCAGCTAGGTGTTAACAACTGTTAACGTGAAATATCACAATGTCGTTAGAGGATGAAGTGACTTTAAATGAACTACATGTGTGGCTTATTTTCAAAGAAGTTACATCTTAATTGTATATTTTATACGGGCTTGAACTTATGAATTTGTTACCGTGGGCAATTTTGAACCTGTCTACAGCAATTTTAAATTAGTAACTTATGCCAGAAATAAATTCAACTGAATGATTAGTTTTTTTATATGTAATCATATTTTGTGGCAGTACTTCCGTATCTCCATACTTGGTTACACATTCCACAATGAAGAAGTAATTTTCTGTTGCTTGTGAAATATACTTGATACTGATTATTTTGTTTTGTGTCGGTAGAGAACTCATTTATATATAAATTGATTAACATTAAGAATATTTTTCCTTTGCGTCACCTCAGTTCAATGGCGAACTTTATACCATGAAGGTAATTTGTTGTACATATTCTATTTTTATACATTCGGGATCTCTTGGTTTACCATGTTGGCCTATATGTACTTTATTTGCTCATATTTGTTATGTTGTTAACTTTTTTTATGTCCAGACTATATTTTGTCAGCAACTTTTATTTTGTTTGGTTATTTTTATTGTTTTTATTTTTATTTATTTTTATTTTTTTTATTTATTTTTTGTCTATATGTGCATGACTCAAATGATATTAGTAATATTGGTTACTAAAAAATATATAATAAAATACATGGTAAGACGTAAAGCCAGTGCCTGGGCGGGATTTAGCTCAGTCGGTATATCAAATGCCGTGGTATGTGCTGTCCTGACTGTAAAAGTGCATATAAAAGATTCCTTTCTGCATTAGGAAAAATGTAGCAAGTTTCCTCTGATGACCATGTGTCAGATGATAGCTGATGGTTAATTGATCAATGTGCTCTAGTGGTGTCGTCAAACAAAACAAACTTTAAATCCAGTGCCATGTAAATAGAGAATAGCAGGTTAATAACAAGAGTTATCGGCTTTGTCCTGTGAAAGTGAAAATGAGAAGCCTCTCAGAGTTCCTCATTCATCCTGAGCAGAATAAAGTCAATAACGTACATCATTAACCTGTTGTTATTGTCATCCTTTAATCCATTGACAGTAACAGACAAATCATATTTATTGCTAATTTTTCAATCACAAGTTTTGTGGGCAAGCAATTTATTTGTAGTATAACATCAGAGAAGAGTCATAATGTCATTCATTGTAAGATGTTAAACTTATTGCACCATAAACCATTTTTAAATGCTTAATCATAAATATGTATGTTTTTTATATTTACTACAACATATTAATTCATAAATATGTATGTTTTTTATATTTACTACAACATATTAATTCATAAATATGTATGTTTTTTATATTTACTACAACATATTAAGCTTTATTTCCTTTGACTGCATTGAATTTAATGACATTAAAGAGACATTCATGAGTTTGCGGCACTTTTTAAGATGCTATCGACTAACAGAGACTTTTTAACGATTGTAATTACATATCAAATATATTTTTCTGCATAAAATATTAGTGGCTGTATATTAAACGTGTTTTTGATCGTTCTAATATTTGTACTAGGTTAAATTTCATCTTATTTCCGAAAATATAGTTTTTTCGGATGTACTAAATTATTTGAAGACAAAATCCAGTTTGGGCTTCTTACAAATATTAAGACGACCAGAAACATACTGGATATACAGACACTGATATTCTAAACAAGAAAATATATTTAATATGCAAGTTTAATCGTAGAAATATTTTATTAGTCAGAAACATCTTACAATGCAGTAAACTCAGGAATGTCCCTTTAATAATAAGCGATTGAAATAATCAGTCAATACAAATAGTGGTTGCAGGATAAAACATTAATAATCCAACTGTACAAACACAAAGAAAACATATTATTTGAAATGATGTTTGAAGCTTTGTGTTAGAATGTGACTTTTAAGTGCTTGTTGGGGACATGGAACAGATAAGTACCAGCATTGTTTAAGTGAATTCTCTTAGATATCTAAAATTTATGTATGGAAATTAATTTATGTTTTTTTTGTAATGTTTTATGTTGCTATGCATGTATTTGTTGTGAATTGTTTTAGTTTAGTCCATGTCTCAATAAAACAGGACATAGCCCAGTGGTTAAGTGCTCCCCGTTGTTATTTGTGCTACAGAACCCCCGATCCTTAAACCGGCTCTGCACTGATTGACTAACATTTACAACAAGACTTCCTTGTTGAGCATTACTCCTTTATCTGTACATTACAAACTCATTAACATGCTCAGTGTTTGCTCAAAGTGTCATTCTACTTTGTAGCACAGTAGTTGTTTTAATTAAGGTTATAATGTTCAAAACTTTGAAATGCTTATTTTTATTGGGTCTTGAGACCCTTTCCGTAGATAACTCACTACTAATTGTACACTTCTAACTAATAAAATGCTAACATTTTAATAACACTTGTTCACTGATCAGTGTTTACTTTTAACAACACTATCAGTCTGTTTTCTTCATTTTCAACAAACTACTGTTTGGTACTAACTAACATTTTAACAACACTGGTTCGCTGATCAATACTTTTAACAAGACTACCAGTCTATTTAGTTCAATTTAAACACACTGCTGTTTGGTACTAACTGATAAAATGATAACTTTGTAATAATACTGGTTCACAATAACACTGCTTACTTTTAACAAGACGACCAGTCTATTTAGTTCAATTTAATCACACTGCTGTTTGATATTTTTATATTGTAATCTATTTCCTTATTTTCAGGAGATTGCCACTGTGCTGACAAATATGGCTGCATTATGTCGACCTCTGTTCTGTGAGTATAAACATAAAACATGTGTATTTCAATATTAATAGGATGGTTCATATTTTTTTCCTTATATATGATTTATAAATCATCAAGTAAAGTCTGCAGTAATACTGCACACATTGTGGTGAGCGGAGTGAATTATATCTTATAACAGACGTGTGTATTTCAATATTAATACTAAGTTAGATGATTGTTCGTATATTTTCCTCATATATGATTTATAAGTCATCGAGTAAAGTCTGCATTAATACCGCACACATTGTGGTGAGTGGAGTGAATTATACATGTATCTTATAACAGGCGTTTCTTGTTGAGAATAATGTCACTGTAAGCTGAAATATCTACTTTAAGAAGATAAAAATAAGAACATGTCTGTCTGGTTACTGTTTTAGCCATCTCGGCAGTTTCTCAATTCTTTAGTAGTTTTTCCATATTGCCCTAAAGCTTTATTGGTTTTGTGCTATTTAAGTTTCCAGTTCCATGTTAGATTATATCTGGATTCTTATTCTGTCATTTCACTTCTATATTTTATAGCTGATTACTGCAAGCCTTGAAATAAAAAAAATTGGTGTACCTGACACAATGTCCTGCACCAATCAATTTGTGCCTGACATAAAAGAAACTGTATCTGTCACAAAACATTGTAAATAAAACTGAAATAAATTATGTTTTATGTTGTTTAATGATTGATATATTTAATTACTAAATAACCAATGCAGCAATTAAGGCAATAGTCACCAAATGATGACATTTATTATTGTTATGTACTTACTAGTCTATGATGCATTAATATATGTCCTCTGGTAAAGCTGTATCCTAACCGGCCGCGAGCGACGTGAGCTATCATTTTAGAAATCATGGATTTCAATTGTCGTATCCTAACCGCACGCGTGTCATCAATGTCTTGTTTGTGGTAATATTCCAAATTTTTGGTTGCCGAGTGATCTTTAGCATTTGATACACACAGATTTGTGGACTCTTTGATCCACGCGTCCGAAAAATTGAAATTGTGATTATACTGCATTTCTTTTTTAAATCTTTTGCAGAGCGAGCAAGTCCTAAGTATAACCTCGCCTTCAAACTGTAGCCACAAAGAGGCATTTGTTTTAACTAAATCCTCCTTTTGCCATTTTAATTCAGTGCTAGATTTTGAGATACTACTCTGCGGGCTATTCGTTTGGGAATTTTTGGGGCAGGATTTAATCGGCGGCTGCCTGCCGCGGATACCGGGAACAGGGACAATTGATTTGTCATTATCGGTATCTGTCTGTTCTTTTACAGACTGTAACTGTCTGTTATTTTGTTCAACATCCTTTAATTGTTAACCACGAGGCAATTTGAATTGTAAACTTTAAACGAAAACGCCACAGGAAGTATACGCTAAGTACGAAAGGTCAATGACTAATATGCGTGACATCACTTTTTACAATATAAGTTCCCGCAAAATCGAGACTATGAAAAATCCTACTAAACAGGTACGCGGACTGTAGATGAACTTCGTGTTGGACTGTCAAGTGCCACACGAACCGGTTCGAATCCCACTGGTACATGTGTTTTTTCATTCATAATCAATATTTTTTTTAATCAGTGCATTAAGTGTATTCGACTCCAAAACAGCCGGCTTTTACTACAACGCGAGCTTCGGACATGATGACCGGCGCAATCGACATTGTTACTGACAAGTTACAAATTTGTACCGGACAATGACCGTGACCGGCGCTTATTTCAAGGCTTGTTACTGTTGCGATGGTCTGCCTACCTGATGGTCTGCTTACCTGAACATCTGCATTTATTTCAGAGCCACTTGTGGTTTCCACTTGAGAATGCTATTCAGAGGTGGATCCAAGGGGTGGGGGGTGACCAGGGGACCTATCCCCCCTTAAAATATTCAAGTGCCCTTTTCTTTTACTTCTAATATATATATTTTTTTCATTAGGATGCCCTTTTGATGAGTTAGTCCATGTGCCCACTTCCCTGTTAGCCTCCAGAAAATATTGACTGAATTTGCCTCTGATATAAAGAATATCTGTGTATTTATTTTAGAGCCACTCGTGGTTTCCACTCGAGAATGTTTTCCAACTGCAGCAAGTCTGACCTGGATGTTGGTCTTGACATGGAGATTATGTCTTGTCTGGAGGGAAAGCCACCAGTAAGTATGCAGTATACTGCAGCTATAGGCAGCCTAGATTGCTCGAGAGACAAAGTGGTAACATAGGACATGATTCTACCTGTATATGTATTACCAACCTTGCAATTGCTCACTGCAATCCGCAATGCCATGGAGTTTTTAATCCTCCACAGAACTTTTTTAGCTGTGCACTATATATATATATATATATATATTTTTTTCTTGGTATGTTTTTTGCCATAGACGTTTTTTTAATTGCAGTGGTTGAGTTATACAGTGTATATCCAATACTAGTACATGATTAAAATATTGTAACTGTAATATTAAATTAAAGTTGGTGACATCATATCTCTATACACAATTCACTAGTTGTAGTTTTAACATCTGGACACGGAGATCCATTTCCCAAAGCAATACTGCTTCATGATTGGTATGTCAAAGGTTGTGGTATGTCCTGTCTTGTCAAGTTGCTTCTGTAACATTGTAGAAATAAAAAGTCAAATTTACTCTGTATTTGAAGTGTACATCATATAGACATGTATAAATTTGCTTGTTAAATAATCTTGATATGAGTTACTTTTCATTTTTAATCATTATCAACAGCGACAGACCGTATAAAAGAATTGTGTAAATATTGTTAATACATGTAGTGTTTGTTGGTGTTCAGTCAATCAACCACTTGACTCGCTTGCTTACATGCACCGAAGGTTCAAGCACGACTGTCTTGGACACATCCTCCAAGATTCTGCCATAGATGTGTCTATGACAAGAGGGTCACTGTGGTAATAAGGCTATGGAATGTACTATTTGTTTGTGTTGTAGGTTAATTTCCCTCAGACGTGTGGTAACAGTATTGTTGAGCGGGGAGAGGAGTGTGACTGCGGATCAGAAGAGGTACGTTTGTTTATCGTATTGTTTAACCTAACATATTGCTTGTGTTTAAAGGTGCACGGTTTGTTTTGTTTAACAACAATGTTTAAAGGAGCAGACCCAAATTTGAAACCGTGAAAATGAACACTAAGCTTGGTTAATCTACTGACCTGGAAAATATTTGGATAAAGTTACAATAGAGTGAAACGAGTCTGTGATGTTCAGATGGGGGAAATACCCCTAAAAACCCAACTAGAGTTCGTTTCCATCAAATATATTTAGTATTAGAATACCCCTAAAAACCCAACTAGAGTTCGTTTCCATACAATATATTTAGTATTAGAATACCCCTAAAAACCCAACTAGAGTTCGTTTCCATACAATATATTTAGTATTAGAATACCCCTAAAAACCCAACTAGAGTTCGTTTCCATAAAATATATTTAGTATTAGAATACCCCTAAAACCCCAACTAGAGTTCGTTTCCATCAAATATATTTAGTATTAGAATACCCCTAAAAACCCAACTAGAGTTCGTTTCCATCAAATATATTTAGTATTAGAATACCCCTAAAAACCCAACTAGAGTTTGTTTCCATCAAATATATTTAGTATTAGAAACCCCATGATGACCTTGATATCCAATAGCCGATGATTAATAAATCAATGTGCTCTAGTGGTGTCGTTAAACAAAACAGACTTTTCCCATGATGACCAGAAATACTCTAGATGTACGGAAATGGATAAACTAAACAGTAAAGTCTAAGTGATATGATATTTTAATTACCCAAACTGCTCTACATTATAGTGTTAAAAATGTAGGGTCTGTCACTTTAACGGCATATTACGTGACTTGAAATATACACTGCGTACATTCATCTCGGCTAACACTCACCACCATAGCCCATCTTGCTCTACATTATAGTGTTAAAAATGTAGGGTCTGTCACTTTAACGGCATATTACGTGACTTGAAATATACACTGCGTACATTCATCTCGGCTAACACTCACCACCATAGCCCATCTTGCTCTACATTATAGTGTTAAAAATGTAGGGTCTGTCACTTTAATGGCATATTACGTGACTTGAAATATACACTGCGTACATTCATCTCGGCTAACACTCACCACCATAGCCCATCTTGCTCTACATTATAGTGTTAAAAATGTAGGGTCTGTCACTTTAACGGCATATTACGTGACTTGAAATATACACTGCGTACATTCATCTCGGCTAACACTCACCACCATAGCCCATCTTGCTCTACATTATAGTGTTAAAAATGTAGGGTCTGTCACTTTAACGGCATATTACGTGACTTGAAATATACACTGCGTACATTCATCTCGGCTAACACTCACCACCATAGCCCATCTTGCTCTACATTATAGTGTTAAAAACGTAGGGTCTGTCACTTTAACGGCATATTACGTGACTTGAAATATACACTGCGTACATTCATCTCGGCTAACACTCACCACCATAGCCCATCTTGCTCTACATTATAGTGTTAAAAATGTAGGGTCTGTCACTTTAACGGCATATTACGTGACTTGAAATATACACTGCGTACATTCATCTCGGCTAACACTCACCACCATAGCCCATCTTGCTCTACATTATAGTGTTAAAAACGTAGGGTACGTCACTTTAACGGCATATTACGTGACTTGAAATATACACTGCGTACATTCATCTCGGCTAACACTCACCACCATAGCCCATCTTGCTCTACATTATAGTGTTAAAAATGTAGGGTCTGTCACTTTAACGGCATATTACGTGACTTGAAATATACACTGCGTACATTCATCTCGGCTAACACTCACCACCATAGCCCATCTTGCTCTACATTATAGTGTTAAAAATGTAGGGTCTGTCACTTTAACGGCATATTACGTGACTTGAAATATACACTGCGTACATTCATCTCGGCTAACACTCACCACCATAGCCCATCTTGCTCTACATTATAGTGTTAAAAATGTAGGGTCTGTCACTTTAACGGCATATTACGTGACTTGAAATATACACTGCGTACGTTCATCTCGGCTAACACTCACCACCATAGCCCATCTTGCTCTACATTATAGTGTTAAAAACGTAGGGTACGTCACTTTAACAGCATATTACGTGACTTGAAATATACACTGCGTACATTCATCTCGGCTAACACTCACCACCATAGCCCATCTTGCTCTACATTATAGTGTTAAAAATGTAGGGTCTGTCACTTTAACGGCATATTACGTGACTTGAAATATACACTGCGTACATTCATCTCGGCTAACACTCACCACCATAGCCCATCTTGCTCTACATTATAGTGTTAAAAATGTAGGGTCTGTCACTTTAACGGCATATTACGTGACTTGAAATATACACTGCGTACATTCATCTCGGCTAACACTCACCACCATAGCCCATCTTGCTCTACATTATAGTGTTAAAAATGTAGGGTCTGTCACTTTAACGGCATATTACGTGACTTGAAATATACACTGCGTACATTCATCTCGGCTAACACTCACCACCATAGCCCATCTTGCTCTACATTATAGTGTTAAAAATGTAGGGTCTGTCACTTTAACGGCATATTACGTGACTTGAAATATACACTGCGTACATTCATCTCGGCTAACACTCACCACCATAGCCCATCTTGCTCTACATTATAGTGTTAAAAATGTAGGGTCTGTCACTTTAACGGCATATTACGTGACTTGAAATATACACTGCGTACGTTCATCTCGGCTAACACTCACCACCATAGCCCATCTTGCTCTACATTATAGTGTTAAAAACGTAGGGTACGTCACTTTAACAGCATATTACGCATATTACGTGACTTGAAATATACACTGCGTACATTCATCTCGGCTAACACTCACCACCATAGCCCATCTTGCTCTACATTATAGTGTTAAAAATGTAGGGTCTGTCACTTTAACGGCATATTACGTGACTTGAAATATACACTGCGTACATTCATCTCGGCTAACACTCACCACCATAGCCCATCTTGCTCTACATTATAGTGTTAAAAATGTAGGGTCTGTCACTTTAACGGCATATTACGTGACTTGAAATATACACTGCGTACATTCATCTCGGCTAACACTCACCACCATAGCCCATCTTGCTCTACATTATAGTGTTAAAAATGTAGGGTCTGTCACTTTAACGGCATATTACGTGACTTGAAATATACACTGCGTACATTCATCTCGGCTAACACTCACCACCATAGCCCATCTTGCTCTACATTATAGTGTTAAAAATGTAGGGTCTGTCACTTTAACGGCATATTACGTGACTTGAAATATACACTGCGTACATTCATCTCGGCTAACACTCACCACCATAGCCCATCTTGCTCTACATTATAGTGTTAAAAATGTAGGGTCTGTCACTTTAACGGCATATTACGTGACTTGAAATATACACTGCGTACATTCATCTCGGCTAACACTCACCACCATAGCCCATCTTGCTCTACATTATAGTGTTAAAAATGTAGGGTCTGTCACTTTAACGGCATATTACGTGACTTGAAATATACACTGCGTACGTTCATCTCGGCTAACACTCACCACCATAGCCCATCTTGCTCTACATTATAGTGTTAAAAACGTAGGGTACGTCACTTTAACAGCATATTACGTGACTTGAAATATACACTGCGTACATTCATCTCGGCTAACACTCACCACCATAGCCCATCTTGCTCTACATTATAGTGTTAAAAATGTAGGGTCTGTCACTTTAACGGCATATTACGTGACTTGAAATATACACTGCGTACATTCATCTCGGCTAACACTCACCACCATAGCCCATCTTGCTCTACATTATAGTGTTAAAAATGTAGGGTCTGTCACTTTAACGGCATATTACGTGACTTGAAATATACACTGCGTACATTCATCTCGGCTAACACTCACCACCATAGCCCATCTTGCTCTACATTATAGTGTTAAAACGTAGGGTCTGTCACTTTAACGGCATATTACGTGACTTGAAATATACACTGCGTACATTCATCTCGGCTAACACTCACCACCATAGCCCATCTTGCTCTACATTATAGTGTTAAAAATGTAGGGTCTGTCACTTTAACGGCATATTACGTGACTTGAAATATACACTGCGTACATTCATCTCGGCTAACACTCACCACCATAGCCCATCTTGCTCTACATTATAGTGTTAAAAATGTAGGGTCTGTCACTTTAACGGCATATTACGTGACTTGAAATATACACTGCGTACATTCATCTCGGCTAACACTCACCACCATAGCCCATCATGCTCTACATTATAGTGTTAAAAACGTAGGGTACGTCACTTTAACGGCATATTACGTGACTTGAAATATACACTGCGTACATTCATCTCGGCTAACACTCACCACCATAGCCCATCTTGCTCTACATTATAGTGTTAAAAATGTAGGGTCTGTCACTTTAACGGCATATTACGTGACTTGAAATATACACTGCGTACATTCATCTCGGCTAACACTCACCACCATAGCCCATCTTGCTCTACATTATAGTGTTAAAAATGTAGGGTCTGTCACTTTAACGGCATATTACGTGACTTGAAATATACAC
Organism: Gigantopelta aegis; assembly: GCF_016097555.1. Taxonomy (NCBI): domain Eukaryota; kingdom Metazoa; phylum Mollusca; class Gastropoda; order Neomphalida; family Peltospiridae; genus Gigantopelta; species Gigantopelta aegis. Next base: position 7,128,928 of record NC_054707.1, read on the forward strand.
TGCGTACATTCATCTCGGCTAACACTCACCACCATAGCCCATCTTGCTCTACATTATAGTGTTAAAAATGTAGGGTCTGTCACTTTAACGGCATATTACGTGACTTGAAATATACACTGCGTACATTCATCTCGGCTAACACTCACCACCATAGCCCATCTTGCTCTACATTATAGTGTTAAAAATGTAGGGTCTGTCACTTTAACGGCATATTACGTGACTTGAAATATACACTGCGTACATTCATCTCGGCTAACACTCACCACCATAGCCCATCTTGCTCTACATTATAGTGTTAAAAATGTAGGGTCTGTCACTTTAACGGCATATTACGTGACTTGAAATATACACTGCGTACATTCATCTCGGCTAACACTCACCACCATAGCCCATCTTGCTCTACATTATAGTGTTAAAAATGTAGGGTCTGTCACTTTAACGGCATATTACGTGACTTGAAATATACACTGCATACATTCATCTCGGCTAACACTCACCACCATAGCCCATCTTGCTCTACATTATAGTGTTAAAAATGTAGGGTCTGTCACTTTAACGGCATATTACGTGACTTGAAATATACACTGCGTACATTCATCTCGGCTAACACTCACCACCATAGCCCATCTTGCTCTACATTATAGTGTTAAAAATGTAGGGTACGTCACTTTAACGGCATATTACGTAACTTGAAATATACACTGCGTACATTCATCTCGGCTAACACTCACCACCATAGCCCATCTTGCTCTACATTATAGTGTTAAAAATGTAGGGTATGTCACTTTAACAGCATATTATGTGACTTGAAATATACACTGCGTACATTCATCTCGGCTAACACTCACCACAGACATTTTAAACAACTTGTTTTCGATAAAAATTAACAAATTAAAACCGCTGATTACAGGTGGCAGCTAGGACAGGTTTGACTGTACTTAATATAAATAATACTAAAAGTTCATATTTTATTTCGAATAATTTTTTGGTTCTAAACAATAAAGCTCAATAAGTACCGATGTAAAATGACGTCATGAGATATGATGTTTCATAACGACGTTATTTTTACATTCATCGAGAAATTAACACGTTGCTATAGCTGGACCGATCGGATGACGTTTAATTGTAATGAATACAACGGAAATTTAATTATTAGTCCCTAACCGGTCCAATCAGAGGGGACTATAGGTTTCATCTCTGTCCGTCCGTCTGTTTGTCTGTCTGTTATGCATGTTTTCCGGAGGTTTTTTGTTTTTCATAAGGCTTTAAGATATTGAGCTGAAATGTTATGTATAGCTTCATCATCTGCTCTTACAGATCAAGTTTAACTTTTATGACGATTTACCCATTTTTGACAGAGTTATGGCCCTTGACCTTAGGAGATGTGAAAATTTGTTTTGCGGACTTTGTTTTCAGAAGACCTTTAGATATTGAGCTGAAATTTTGTGTATAGGTTTAATATGTACTGTTACAGATCAAGTTTGACTTTCATAGCTATTTACCCATTTTTAACGGAGTTATGGTCTTTGAACTGAAAATTTGTTTTCCGGACTTTTTCCCCAGAAGACCGTTAGATATTGAGCTGAAAATTTGTGTATAGGTTTCTCACATACTGTTACATTTTCATGGCGATTTACCCATTTTTAATGGAGTTATGGCCCTTGAACTTAGGAGATGTGAAAATTAGTTTTCCAGATTTTTTGCAATACCTGGAGATATCGAGATGAAACTTTGTATATACTGTTATCATTTGTATGTAGCTTTACAGATCAAGTTAAACTTTCATGGTGATTTACCAACTTTTCAGAATTATGGCCCTTAAATTTAGGAGAAAAATTGTTGGGGCCCGGTAGGGGACCTGTATTGCTTTAGGAGAACTCTCAAAATGCTTGTTTACATCTGTAGTTACTGACTGTCATAATGTTGTTGTTACAGGACTGTTTACTACAAGACCCATGTTGCGACCCGTCCACCTGCCTGTTGAGATTCTGGGCTCAGTGTCGGTCTGGTCCATGCTGTTCCAACTGTACCGTAAGTTACTCAAACAGCTCTTTAGATAAATTTTATTCCATTTATGAGATCCAGGGACAGGATAACTGGGGGGGGGGGGGGCACATCCCCCTCGAATTTTAAAGTGCTCCCCAAAATCCAGTGTTTAACAGAAGAATACATTGTCAAGGGAGTACTGATACACATAAATGATAGTATATTTGTGCATACTGTAGGTGCTTGTTTAAGAAGTTGCACTGAAGGTGCCCTTTTTAAACGATGCATTCTCTGTCTTTGCCATAGCATGAAAAAGTCTTAATTTCATGAGCCTTCTCGATTATGATCACCCATGACTTCTCTAGATAGTCGAGTCTTGACATACGAAACTGACATTGTTTCAGAAATTGTATATTTTAGTTTGTAAGTTATTGTTTTGACACTTTGTTTGTAGTAACCATAGATTTTAATGTCCAGCGTGTTTGTTGTACAAGTTGTATTTTTTGTGCTCCAGGTTTTGTCAAGAGATCATGTGTGCCGACCACGCCAGACAGAATGTGACGTCCCAGAATTCTGTGACGGAGAAAGAGGGGAGGTAACTGTCCTGTATTCAGTGAATTTCAGACTGTACTAGTTCCGATAGTATGGCGGTATCTGTACACAACCAAATAAAACATAACATTACAATATCTGTTTACAGCAGACCTATGAAATATTCTATTACAAACAGAAATAATCTTTTCAAGGTTCAAAACCTGAAGATGCCATCAAAATTAATATATAGTCAAACTCCTCTTAACCAGACATACTCGGGACCAAGTAAAAAAATCCAGTTTTAAGAGGTATCCGGTTTAAAGAGTTTCTTTTCTGTACAGGTATTTAAAAAGGGGCCGCGAAAAACGTCAGTTTTGAGGGAATTCTGGTTTACAGAGGTTCTGGTTTTGAGAGGTTTCATTATAATTGAAAGGCATATTAAAAAAATATATTTGAATAAAAACCGCCACATTTTTACACTACTGTTCTAGGTACATATGGTGATATCTTGTTTACAACTTTACGGAAGTTTCTTCTAGTCTTCTTCAACCAGTTACCTAACTGTCTGTTTTTTTTTGTATTACAGTGTCCATTCAACAACTACATTCAAGATGGCCACCCTTGTTACCACGGCACCGGTTACTGTATTGGAGGCATCTGTCCCACATTGCCACAGCAGTGTCAGATTATTTGGGGAGAAGGTCGGTGCTTGGTCTTGTTTTCACTGTTTACTCATTTTGTCTTTATTTTATTCTCGGGGAAACACTTAATGATTGTCTGTTATTCTTTTATGTTCATCAGGGTATAAACCAAAACATTATCCACAGACTGTGTGAATTTGCGAAGCTGTTCACACATAACTTTCAGATGATGACTTATTTTTTTCATACCCCAATGAATGTAAAAGAAATAACAGACAATCCTTATAATTAAATTTTATAACTTACTAATAATAACTCTAAAGTTTATTTATTTGGAATTATATTTTTGGTTCTAAACAATAACGCTCAATAAGACAAAATACCTATATAAAGTGGAAGTCATCAGATATGACGTACCCTGACAATGTTATGTTCATCGAGAAGTGAACAAACTTGCATGGTTACGGCTGGACCATTGAAATTGTAATGGATATAAAGCAAATATAACTATATGCTAGTAACTGAGTAAATGGGGTCGGGATGTAGCGCAGCGCTGGATCCCCGTCGGTGCGCCCATTGAGCTATTTCTCGTTCCAGCCAGTGCACCACGACTGGTATATCAAAGGCTGTGGTATGTGCTATCCTGTCTGTGGGATAGTGCATATAAAAGATCCCTTGCTGTTATTGAAAAGAGTAGCCCATGAAGTGGCGACAGCAGATGTCCTCTCTCAGTGGTCCTTAACCTTATGTCCAACGCCATATAACCGTAAATAAAATGTGTTGAGTGCGTCGTTAAATAAAACATTTCTTGTCCTGATGAAACAGCTCTCTAGTAGGCTTTTGTTTTGAGATACTATGGCAGTATGACTGTCCCGCTAAATGTGGTTGGAGAAATGTCATAGGGCAAAGTCAAACATTGAGCAGAATTGAAGTGTCTAAACAGTACTAAATTGTTACTGATCTGTTAATCCTAAAGCAGTTGATGTAAAAGTAAGACAAAATGAATACTATACTGAAGTTTGACACCACTAGAGCACATTGATTCACTAATCATTGTCTAACATTTCGTCATTCTGTCATATAGTCTTAGAGATGAAACTTGCTAAATGTTTCCATTAGTAGCAAGGAATATTTTATGTACAGCATCCCATAGACAGGACAGCACATGCCACAGCCTTTGATATATCAATTCTGGTGCATATGGATTGATGAAGTGCTTTAACTCTGGGCTATACCTGTTCCATGTACTATATTGGGTCAGCTCTGCTCTCTTATCACACAGTGTTTTTGTTTAGTTGAATACGCTAATCTCAGTATTGTTGTTTTCTTTAATACAGATGCCACTGGTGGCGGCAGTAAGTGTTTTGAGCGGTTCAACCCAACTGGTAACTTCAACGGTCACTGTGGTAAAGATGAGAACACGGGCAACTTCGCGCGGTGTTCACCTGAGTAAGTTGCAACAGTTTGTTAAACTAGTATAAAAGACACTAATGACATTATTTTATTTTTTAACATATGTTTATTTGTGTATATATCTTTGTTTTCTACATTATTTGTTTATGTATATATATATATATATTTTTTTTTTGACATTATATGTTTGTTTGTGTAGGAATATCATGTGTGGATTACTTCACTGTGAGGGTGGAAATCGAGAACCACTGTTTGGTCCGGACAAAGATTTCTCAAAAACGACTGTCAACTCCCATGGGATTGAGTATGAGTGCAAGTAAGTCAGACCAAATATTAAAAAAACCCCAACAGAAACAAATTGTGACCAGTGATGGTTGTTACTTTGTAAAAATTTAATATCCCCAGAAATGAATATGTCATTTGACCACTTTCGTCATAATTTGTGACCAATGTTTAGGCAGCATCTCACCGCCTTTATGACGTGAATGCACTTCTCTTCCTAATTTTGTTTTTCAATCAAAGTGTTGTGATAATGACAATTAAAAAGCATACTCGTGTAATATGAAGTTACTTTCTCATTGTTGTCATCTTCTCTAATACATAGCATATTAGTGTTTGTTTTTCAATCAAAGTGTTGTGATAATGACAATTAAAAAGCATACTCGTGTAATATGAAGTTACTTTCTCATTGTTGTCATCTTCTCTAATACATATCATATTAGTGTTTGTTTTTCAATCAAAGTGTTGTGATAATGACAATTAAAAAGCAAACAAGTTACTTTCTCATGGATGTTTATAACATAAACGATGACCACTGACGATTTGGTATACAGCATGCCACAGACATGTTGGATCTTCATATCCTGTGACAAGTTTTAGTTAAATATGTCAAACTAATGTGTTCGATTAGTTTGATAAGTTCTTACATTTCAATAGATGGCCATATTTATTGTAAAAGTGTCAAAATTATTTCTTTCTTTTACTTCTTTTCATTCTTATATCCAATCAAGCACGCTGTCCTAGGCACACATCTCAGCTATCTGAGCTGTCTGTTCAGGACAGTGGGTTAGTTGTTAGTTTGTTAGTGCTTAGTGAGAGAGAAGAGGGTGTAGTGGTCTTACACATACCCACTGAGTCGATAAACTCGCTCTGGGTGCGAGCTGGTACCAGGCTGCAAACCATGTACCTACCAGCCTTATGTCCGATGGTTTAACCACGAAACTACCAAGGCCGGTAAAAATATTTTTATTAAAGTTTTAATAAATTGTTTGTTAAGTTATTGATATTTTTATTTGTTGTTGTGTGCTTGTAATAAAATGTGTTTTCTCTGTAGGAGTGTGCACGGGCCGGCCATGATGGACGTTCCACACATGGGTCTGGTACAAGACGGAACCAAGTGTGGAGACAACAAAGTTTGCAGTGCCACCAAGTGTGTACAGCTCACAGAGTTGCCTCCCCTCAACTGTCCGGGTACAACGAAGGCCATCATTTGTTCAGGACATGGGGTGAGTACACACTATGATGGAAATGTAGTTCTATTTATTACCCATATGGTTAAAAATATCTTGGTACATATCAAAGTGATACGTCCCACTAGAATGCCAAGTGAGACGTAATTCAACTGATGTCACGCAATGACGTCATCAATTGGTGCACTACAACCTTACACTGTAAGTTACAGGAACGTCGGCCAAACGAGTTGAGTGATGTAAATTAAGACCGATTATGGGTAATAAATAGGATATTAAACTCGCTACCATTGTGAATCATGTTTATGTCCCTCGTGAAATAATTTACATTGTTACTTGCTAAAGCTCGTGACAGCTGAAAATTATTTTACTCGGGACATAAACCTGATTGACAGTGGTAGCGAGTTTAATAAGTATGAGCAGCAAACTGGAGGGTATACATTGTAGATGTGAAACTGGACGAGTGATAACATGTTAATCAACTGTACATCTCAAGTAGAAATGGCTTTTATATTTTTTACACCTTTTTATACTGTTTTCAGGGTTTTTTCAGTTTCTGAATTTTTTTATATTGATGTCAAAGGTTAATTAATTCATAGATTTACCCTTGCTTGATACCCAATAACTGATGTATTTTTGGTGCTGCAGTGTCGTTACACATTTATTCACTTATTCATTCAATGTTCTTCCAAGTCACCTAACATATATTATTACCCATATGGTTAACAATATCTTGGTACATATCAAAGTGATACGTCCCACTAGAATACCAAACGAGATGTAACATTTTGACGTCACACGACGATGTCATTGATTGGCGCACTACAACTTTACAGGAATGTCAACTAAACGAGATGAGTGGTATAAATTAATATCAATTATGGGTAATAAATAGAATATTAAACTTGCTAAAGCTTGTGACAATTAAAAATTATTTCACTCGAGACATAAACATGATACGAAACAGAAGCTTGTTTAATATCCTATAAATTCAATAGCTTTAGGAGACAGATGTCTTTAATGGCCTCGTTTTAATACATCTTTCTTGTTTTAATGAACAGTGTATGTTTCATTCAAAATGAAGTATAAACTGAATGCTTTGATATAAATAGGGTTGGGCAAACTGACATTTTTTTGTGGAGCCGATTTGTATGTGGAATCTAAATTTCATGGAATTTCTTTTTATCTATCTTAACATTTGATATGAGTAAGTTGCAAAAATTCAAAATAGCGGCCAATTTTTTTTCCACACAATATTATGTATATTTTCAATATACTGTGGCTTGTTTTTTAGAATTCTGATCTCAAATATGATGCAATTTTTTTTAATATGAAGCATGGATATCAAAACGTACTCTCAAAGTGACCTATAATTAATGAATTTATTTATAGAATGACATCAATATTGTATCCATTCTTCCAGGTGCATCCACCCAGTGCACTACGACTGGTATATCAAAGGTATGTACTACCCTGTCTGTTGGGATGGTGCATACGTGTATAAAAGATCCCTTGCAGCCAGTTGAAAAGAATAGCCTATGAAGTGGTGACAGCAGGTTTTCTCTCTCAATATCTGTGTGGCCCTTAACCATATGTCTGACACCATATAACCGTAAATAAAATGTGTTGAGTGCATCGTTAAATAAAACATTTCCTTCCTTCTTCCAGGTGCAAGATCCTAGATGTACATATTGGTTGAAGTTCTCCTTGTTTCTCTTCTACACTTATTTCTTATACAGTAAATTGATAATGAAAAGCAAAAGGAAAACATGCAAACAACTTGACTGGAATAACAAGAATGTACATTTAAAGTCGTAACCAAACTACAAAATGAGTCAATTCTCAAGGGACTAGGAAGAGTAATATAGAAACAAGCTACAGTTATAAATTCTGTCATTTATTAGGTTTGTTACATAAGTACAGCACTCTTCACATGAGAATACTTCCATTGGATAGTTTGGCAGTGGCTTTCAATTCCCATTCCTTGTTATACTGAAATCTTTTTCCCCAATCTCATTTTGTGTTTCTATATTAATTTACTCTGTAACGACTAAACCTGCGATGGGATATTGGATAGCGCCATGGAGAACTGCATGAGGAACTGTGACTAATCTGTGCATATGGGATCTGGCACCTTGCCAGTAAATATCAATACTCATTCATCAGACCACATTATGGACATCATATATGAGAAAACAAATCCCCTGATAAATCATATATTACAATGCATAATATATATAAAACATAAACCTAACATTATCAACAAATTGTCATTTGTGGCAGAAATATCTATTATGCCATTATCAGGTCACATTATGGACATCATATATGAGATCAATACTTTGAAAAAAAAAAAACCTCTGAAAAATCGTGTATTATATAATATATTAAAAATAAACCTAACTTTATGAAAATTGTCATTTGTGGCAGCCATTTTGAATTGGTGCTGTTAACCACTATCAAACATCCTGCTACGTCAAATATTCCATCTGATTCAGATTCTACAGGAAAAATAAAACATAGAAAAAAAAAACTCAACTAACTCAACTTTTAAGAAAAAAGTTCAAGTTTGTCCAACCCTGATATAAATCAAGAAGCAGCAGAACAAGAGAAATTTGTGTATACTTCAAGTGGAAGTATAAACCAGTTGAAACAGACTCAAAAACATATTGATAAAGCTTTGAAATTACGGAGTGTTAAAGTTTATTGACAAGAAAGGAATGTTGGAAGTGTTTTATTTAACGATGCACTCAACACATTTTTTGTTTATGGTTATGTGGCGTTGGACATATGGTTAAGGACTACACAGATATTGAGAAAGGAAAGCCGCTCTAGCCACTTCGAGGGCTACTCTTCGATTAGCAGCAAGGAATCTTTTATATGCACCATCCCACAGACAGGATAGCACATACCACAGTCTTTGTTGCACCAGTTGTGGAGCACTTGCTGAAACGAGAAACGGCCCAATGGGCCCATCGACAGGGATCGATCCTAGATTGATCGTGCACTAGTTTATTGACAAAGATTTCAGCTTTGTGGTTTCAGTAAAATAAATTAATTTTATTGAGTATATTACATTTAAACCTCTTTTCCTGATCTGTATGTTTGTTTGTACAGGTGTGTACCAGAGACGACACATGTTTCTGTGATGACGGCTGGACCTCACCTGACTGTACGGTGAGACTGAACGTCACGTCACCGCCACCCACCACACCCGAGGTCAGCACCATCGCCGTGACGACCACCAGGAGGGTTGTCCTTGCACCGGTGAACCCGCTGACCGTGACAGGGGAGACGACTCCGGCAGACCCATCGTCACGTCCGGTGCTGACGGCCGGTAAACCGGGACTGAGCACAATGTGGCTGATCATCATCCTGGCGTCGGTGGTCGGCGGACTCGTACTCATACTCAGCTTCACACTCTTCTGTTACAGGTCAGTCCACTTAGTGGGGCTCGAAATGGTGGCCTGCGAAAAGCAAAAAGTTTAAACCTAATAGGTGAAATAGAAATTTGCCCCCCCCCCCCCTCCCCTAAAATAAAAAAAAATATTCACAAGTTATTTTTCACAGAGCTCAAACGTAAGAATTTATCTCCCACAGCAATTTTTAACAGTATTGCCATTGGTGAAATGGCCTACTGACAAGTTTGAGCCTGCCTATGGGAATATTTTGAAAAGTAACATTTGCAGCAAATAAATAAAAGGTTAATTTGCTGTATGTAGACATATTTCAAATGTGCAAATGTTAAATACTGGCAAATAATGTACACAGGTGTATACATTTTTCCATTGTTGAGGAGCTGTACTTGTGGCATTTTTGTGCCATCGGTGATGATCTCTATCTATGGCAATTTAAATCTTCACAAAGGCAATTGCCGTCGGTGCCATCATCAAGTTTGAGCCCTGTTTTTATGTTCAGTTATCTGATCTGCTGTTCAGCTTGTGGTTCTGTTGGATTTTAATTCCACAGTGCTCTAAAATACAGTAGGTCCTAATTCTCCAAACACTATCCAAACCTTCTGCTCACTTCATGCTGTCTTATTTCCAGCAGGCCTTTGTTTTTTTCTTAGCAGGACATATTTCTGTTGGCCTGCTGTTTAAACAAAATAACAGTAGGCCATATTTTATTTCTTATTACTATGATTTAGAGCAGTAATCAGTGTAGTGGCTTGCTTTCTTTAAGGCTCTATAGGGGTGGAGACTAGTGAGGGTTCAGACAAACCCCTGAAACCATTTTTTAAAGTGCAATATTAGGCTATTCATATAGGTGTATAGGGAACACATAGACAAAATGATTCTCTAGTTTGATATTTGAACAAAAAAACCCAACCTACCCCCACCCCACCCTTAGGTCCAGACAGTGCTATGGCTCTGCACTATGTTGAGAATGTTTCTTAGCTAGAGCTCGAAAGTTGGAATTAAAATGTGGTCTGCTGTTATTAATTTTTTTTATTATTAATGATTTTATCTCACTGTTACGACTTGTTTTCTTTGTAGACGTAAATCTCCGAGCAAGCTACAGAAAGCGGTCACAAAAGGACTTCTGGGTAATAAAGATTCGTCGTCGAAGAAAGACGGTTCCAGCAGCTCACTGAACAGTCGCTACCTCAACCTGGGAATACTTCCATCGTACAAGTAAGACAGTTTACTTCTTAGTGCATGTCGTATGTCTGCTAAACAGGCTTGTAAATTTATATATTTAATCCCCAGAAGGGGAGAAAAATATCTTGCTGTGTTAGGTAATAAATAATGTTGGGGATACTTCATACTTTAAGGTGAAATAGCAGGCACGTTTGCAGGAATTTATGCAGGATTGGTGACTGTGTCGAGTGACTAGACTGTGTTGAGCGAAGTTTAATGGGAACAGGGGTGGGGGATGGGGTGTCAAGACTTGCTGCCCCAGAAAATTCATTAAAAAAAGATGAAAAGTTGCTTGTATGGGGATGGGTGGGGATGTTTGACCCCCGAAACAACCTACAGCACACATGCCTGAATAGATGAAGCAGTTCCTGTATTGCTGTGTTAGATAATAAATAATCGTGGAGATACTTTATACTTCATGTTGAAATGAATGTAGCAGTCGCTGTATTGCTGTGTTAGTTTATGCTCCATGTAATGGATGTAGCAGTCCCTAAAGCACAGATTAGGTTACTACTAGCTGCTAATGCTGGGTATAGTTCTTTTAAAATGGACCTGTTGTTAAAACTGTCAGTATAATGCATTTAAATGTACACCCATCCTTAACCATATGTCCAATGTCATATAACCGTAAATAAAATGTGTTGGGTGTGTCATTAAATTAAACATTTCCTCCTTCCTTCCTTCCTTCCTTCCTTCCTTAAATGTACACTCCTATGATATGCTATTATGCAGTTACCTTCCTATTTTCTGATTACATGTTTAGAGGCCATTTACAGTTGAGAATAAGCATGTACACCATACACTGGTATGCAAAAAAAAAAGATAAAAATAATTCTTGTATGTCAGTGCTTTATGTATGCTCTTAGGAAAAAGAAGGAGAAAACCCTCCCACCCCCAAACCCCTCCCCAAAATTGACCCCAGTATGCTTTTTATGTGGAAAATGTTTTACATTAATTTACTAGTGTGTAACATTTGTTATGTGTAACATAAGTATTATAATATAAATGTATGGGGGTATAATATAAGTATTGCAATATAAATGTATGGGGGTATAATATAAGTATTGCAATATAAATGTATGAGGGTATAATATAAGTATTGCAATAATTTACTGATTGGCAATATAAATATTACATGTAATCTACTGGTGAGTCAAAATTAACAAATGTTTGATATTCAATAGACAATCAGTGTGCTCTAGTGGTGTCGATAAACAAAACAAACTTTAATCTACTGGTGGATATCACAAGTAATGTAATAATTTACGGATAAAGAGCATAGGTTTTGCATTAATTTATTTATTTGTGTGTCATTTATTCTTCACATTTTCTGTCTTGCAGTCCTGACAAGCTATTCGGTAAGAAGAAAAAGAAGAAGAAGGGAAAACACATTTCCAGTGAAGATGACAGCGACATTGGCGAGTTACCTCCCCCTCCTATCATCGTGTCGGATCCTAACAGTGCGATGCCTGGCCGCAGCATCTTGAAGAATTCTATGATCAAACTGAACGATGGTAAAGTCAGCAGCGACTCTAGATCTGGGTCGGAACAAAACGACGACCGCGATAGTGTCGGTCCGTACATGTATGACGAAGATGAAGATCTCGAAGCGGAGGAAATACGCGAGATTCTCGGCGAAGAAGAAGATTTCGAACGTTCGATGGACGCCCTCGATCAACTTCCCGAGTCGGCGAGTTTTGACTTTGTACTGCCGCAACCCCTGCCACCACATTTCGGCATGCCGTCGCTGCACCCCTCTCCGCCTCTGTCGCACAAAATCGGCCGACTGGACCTGCCCCTGATGACAGATTATCAACATCAGCCATTACTGTGGAAGACTGTTCCACATCCCGCGTCTCCCCCACGGTCTAAGATCGTGAAGCTGAAGAATTTGAATGATCTGCTTCGCCATATCGACAGACACACGATCGACCTGTCACCATCACCAGAATTTGAGCCTCCATTACAGGTTTGATTTGCATAATCATACACATTTTAATACCTTCTTTCAGGACTCTGGGATCAGAAAATTGTTGTAAACCATTTATGAGTTACTTCAAATCAATTCAGGTAACCCATTTTGTGTTTGCATAACCGTGTCCTCGGGGAACATTTGGTTTTAAAGTGTTGATAGTGATATTTCTAGTCGATTAAAAATTGATGAGCAAGTATTGTTTAATGTTTTAAAATTGTGTAGTGATCTCTGAAACTTGCGGAAAGAATCGCGAATCAAGACTGAACAAAATGTTCCCTGGACCTAAATATAATGAGCAAATAAAAACTGAGTTACATAAAACATGACTTGTCAGTGTTTCTGCCAGAAAGAATTTTAGGTATGGCGCTGTGGAATTGACTGCAACCATAGTCAACGGGGTATGGGGGGGCCTCCCCCACAAAGAAAATGGGTTAAGTTTAGGGTTAGGGTTATGGTTAAGTAAATCGTACAATAATGATAAGAGTAATTAACTTTGTCAAAAGATAAACTTAAAAAAACCCATCTTCAAATTTGTTTGGGGGTATGGCACCATACCCATTTTACCCACTGGCAGAAACCCTGCTTGTGCCAGTGAAGTGTGAATAAAATTACTGTTCCTAGAGGACTGTTAATTTATTCATAAAGAGGATCATCCAAGTCAGTGTGAACACAGCCAGTGTTTATTTCAAAAATACTTTTAACACTTTGTTTTTATTATTTTACATTTTGTAAAAATTGTTTATTATACATAAATAGAGAATTTTTATTTTAGCTTAAATAAGCATTTTCATGTGCATAAACTTATTTTTCTTTGACACCCAATAGATGATACATATTATTTTGCTGAGTTGTCATTAAACAAATATTAATTCTTTCAATCCTTATTGCAGGTTTCTCCTTCGACCTGCACATCTGAGGATGTGCGGAGTAGCGAGACAGACGCGCACTACCCCAGCACCCACACGTCTCAGTCTGACCACAGCCCCACCTCTCTGACCAGCAGTAGCACCAGAGAGACCACGCGGCCTGGGCTCGGCAATCTCAGCCAGTACCTGCTCAACCGGAGAGACTTCATGGACCACCAGTTCGATGACCCGGACCTGCACCCACCACACATTGACATCCCCCCGCCAATGAACCCGATCAGTCTGAGGAACATCTTCAACATCGGGCAGACGGGCGTCCACCGCGACAACGACACGCCCATCGGGAGTACGTCTGGTGAAAACACGTCGTTGAATGGCACGGCGAACTCGCGTAACGGTGGGGAGAAGAGTTCTGGGTATGGCAGCGAACACGATCCCGAGAGATTCAGCATCGAGGACATTTCCCGGTCGCAGTCGCGGTCCCAGTCGGCCTCCCCGCCTTCCTACAGCGCCGTTATCAGAACCGGACCTAACCAGATCAAACTAGTCCCCGCAGGACAGTCTCCACGCAGGGGAGGAGGCGGCTACGGCAACAAGGACGAACTTCACAAACTTCTCGACGGTCTACCGCGCATCGACGCGGGGACCTTTGAGCGGAGTCCCATACAGACGAACACGGGTGGTGTGTTCAGCACCCCGTCGAAAGTGGGCCTGATGAAGGATCATTCTAGTGACTTGGAGCCATGGTTCAACAGCAGCAGCAGGAGGGATGACGGCTGCTCGGAGAGTAGCAGTGTGTCGTCGTACCCATGCTCACTGTCCCACAAGGACCAGGCGTTCCTGGACAGTGACAACACGCCATGCATCGACCGCAGTCTTGAGGAGATACCCCAGGACTTCTCCGTCGACATGAAGAATGCCAAGAAGGAGCACAGGAAGTCGCTGATCAAGTCAAAGCATCCCGCCAGTCTGAACGCTCAGAGGGGAAGTCCTGAACTAGGACTGTTGAGTCCAGAGTCTGAGAGTAGCAGAGACACGGTTCAGCACTGCACATGATTTGTCCTGCTCAAAGGTGTCAACTGTGAGTTGTCCTGCTCAAAGGTGTCATCTGTGAGTTGTCCTGCTCAAAGGTGTCATCTGTGAGTTGTCCTGCTCAAAGGTGTCATCTGTGAGTTGTCCTGCTCAAAGGTGTCATCTGTGAGTTGTCCTGCTCACAGTGTGAGTTCCTCATAGTGTGAACATTCGAGACAGATGTCAAGTGTTAAGTTCTTATAATGATGAACACAGTGAAAGTGTTTAGTTACATTAGAAATGTATTAATAAACAATTTGCTCACTGCATCATTAGGTTCACACTTGTTAGTCTGTAGGTACTTTAGTGACTGGACTCTTGATGTTTGTAGTGGAACTCGAACAGAAATGAAGACCAAAAAGCATTGATGTTTTTGTGCTATAGCATACTATTTGTTGTTGTCGTCATCATCAACATCACCATCACCATCACCAAAATGATCATCATCATTCTCATTACCTAAAATGGAATATTCACAGTCACTACAATCATCATGGCAGTAATTATCATCTTGAACATTAATTATAATGGACATCATCATTATCATCACCATTATTGATCGATGGTGATTTGAAAATTATTTAAAAAAAAGATATTTGCCATTTCCCCCTCTTATTCTGTCTTTGTTTAGCCAAAAGCGTATTTTAGTTTGAACTGTCTCTAATTTGTAACAAGATGAGATAAACATTGTTTAAAATATATATATATATATATATATATATTAAAAGTATATATTTCACAAACGGTCAACCACCATAGTTTTGTAGTTGACATGGTGTTATGGAATGGTTGTGAAAATAACTTAATTAACAAAATTTCTGTTATTGTGAGCTTAGCAGACACCGAGAGGAAAAACAGATCAAATTTAATTCACAACTAGCTTCATAATATCTGTAAAAAACACAAAGATGGGATTGAATATCAGTATTGTTGGATTAAATGTCAGTAACACCGTTAACCTGATAACTCTATGGAGAAGGGTTTTTTGCAGTCATTATTTGCTGTTGCTGTTGGTGTGATCTGTTATTTCTTGCCATCAGCATCTAATATTACAAATATGAAGAAGAAAAAAATGGGGGAAAGTGTTTATTAAACAAAATAAATGATAGCTTTGGGAGAGGGTGGGGATGTATGGTTGAGGATAGTGAGAACCTATCAAATTGAATATATCAATTGGTGAACAAGAAAAACTTGCTTGGTGCTAGGTTAGGCAAATATTGCTTCTTTATACCATCAAATTGTGTGTGTGTGTTTCTTACCTTTAGAAGGAGTGCTTTTGTACATTCAGTTTGTTGGTATTTTTATATTTATTAAAATCCAAATGATGTACATTTGCCTTCAAATTTAGCAGTGGTTGACAATGGATTTACTAATGCAAATCTGATGTCCTTGATGTCACCTTGGGATGGTATTTTTTTAGATGTTGTCTTGTTGAGATGGCATCACAAATGTAAACCACTCAAATGATGAGTTTAAAACTATGGTATGTTTTAATGCAGGTGTGTCTCCTTTTTTTTCTTTCTTTACAATATGCTGAATTAATATTTTCATGGTATCAGCTGTGAACATAGTGAAGTATGTATTCTTAATTATAGACTTAATTTAGCTGTAGTGAAAACGCCATACCAGTGAACAAAATATTAATTATGTGCTTTCTGCATATCATTGGGGGTGTTTAAATTAATCATGACTATCATATTTTTAATCTTATATAAATATGAAACAATTGTGTGCTTGAGATTTATATACTATAGTGATTATATTAATATAATTACAGACATATTTTAAATCTAGTCAGCTACTACCACTGTGAGATATTTTAAGTGTGTTAATGAATTGTATAATTAATTAATTAATTAAACGAGGCTTCCACCATTTTCATCGCTGTAGTGAATGCTTCTTGTTTGTTCCATGCTTATTTTCATTAAAAGTCTGTAACTATGTCACGCAAACACATTGGTATGTGGTGTTAATGTGTTCTCTGTGTTTGTACAGTGCCGGTCAGTCAGTCTGTCTAGTGTTGGTCAGTCTCTCTGTCCAGTGTTGGTCAGTCTCTCTGTCCAGTGTTGGTCAGTCAGTCTGTCCAATGTTGGTCAGTCTGTCTGTTCAGTTTTGGTCAGTCTGTCTGTCCAGTGTCGGTCAGTCTGTCTGTCCAGTGTCGGTCAGTCTGTCTGTCCAGTGTCGGTCAGTCTGTCTGTCCAGTGTTGGTCAGTCTGTCTGTCCAGTGTCGGTCAGTCTGTCTGTCCAGTGTTGGTCAGTCTCTGTCCAGTGTCGGTCAGTCTGTCCAGTGTTGGTCAGTCTGGCTGTCCAGTGTCAATCTGTCCAGTGTTGGTCAGTCTGTCTGTCCAGTGTTGGTCAGTCTCTCTGTCCAGTGTCGGTCAGTCTGTCCAGTGTTGGTCAGTCTGTCTGTCCAGTGTCGGTCAGTCTGGCTGTCCATTGTCGGTCAGTCTGGCTGTCCAGTTTTGGTCAGTCTGTCTGTCCAGTGTCGGTCAGTCTGTCTGTCCAGTGTCGGTCAGTCTGTCTGTCCAGTGTCGGTCAGTCTGTCCAGTGTTGGTCAGTCTGTCTGTCCAGTGTCGGTCAGTCTGTCTGTCCAGTGTCGGTCAGTCTGTCTGTCCAGTGTCGGTCAGTCTGTCTGTCTAGTGTTGGTCAGTCTGTTCAGTGTCTGCCTGTCCAATGTCTGTTTTATAGATAATCAGCATAACAACATCAGTATCTGACTTGCATAGTATTGTAACGGTTGTTTGCTTGTTGGTGCTACTATTACTTAGTGTGTTTATGAAATAATACTTAATTGCATAGTGTCTATTTAAAATAACAATTACATTGCATAGTGAATATTTGATATAAAACCAATTACATTGCATAGTGTATATTTGAAATAACAATTACATTGCATAAGTATGTATTTGAAATAACAATTATATTGCTTAGTGCGTATTTGAAATAACAATTACATTGCATAGTGTATATTTGAAACAAAAATTACATTGCATAGTGAGTATTTGAAATAACTATTACATTACATAGTGAGTGTTTGAAATAACTATTACATTGCATAGTGAGTATTTGAAATAACTATTACATTGTATAGTGAATATTTAGTTATTTCAGAGTAATCTTAACTAGTGAAAAGTTTAGTCTGTAATTCCTGCATGTACACATTTGATTTAGGGCTTTGGAAACACTGTTTCTAGTGAGTGGTATCTTTGGAAACACTGTTTCTAGTGAGTGGTATCTTTGGAAACACTATTTCTAGTGAGTGGTATCTTTGGAAACACTATTTCTAGTGAGTGGTATCTTTGGAAACACTATTTCTAGTGAGTGGTATCTTTGGAAACACTATTTCTAGTGAGTGGTATCTTTTATTGTGAACTTCTCAGACACTTGTAAACGTAAACTGTTGTCGTAAAAGTGTGCATATTAACATGGGTGTATACTTTATTGTGTGCATGCCGTTTTAATTAAAAGGAGTGTGTTTATGACAACTTAAATAATTTCCAAAGTTACACTTTTCAGACCCCTCAAATAACAAAGCCCAAACAACTTTAACCTTTATCAAATTCTAAAAAAATCCAAAAAGAAAGCTGTTTAATTTATTTATTCAAATCATACAGCTTTCCATTCTTCCAATTACATTTATGTCCCCTGAAATTTACTAGATTGAAAAAACAATAAGGACAAAAATACACAGAGAAAAACAATCCAATACCCCCCCCCCCCACCCAACAAGCGAATAGTGGACTACTGTCATTTTCATAACGAGTGGTTGTCTGCTCTTGATTTAATACAACCTACATTGTATAATGTGTAATTCAAACTATACATTCAACTGACCACACCAAACCTTTTTAGTATTTATTTTTGCATTATACATACTATTGTTTTTAATAGTCATAGACTGAGGCAAACATTTCATGATGCATATATATATTTTAGTTGTTTTTGTCTCATCTTTTCTAGCTGATATGAAAATTGGGGACCTATTTAAACTGACTATTGTTTAGAACAGTCTTGTGATTGGAAAAATGTGTTTCATAGTTTGTTTGGATATTAAATTATATCCTTGATGATTATACTGGTGTTTTAACATAATCAGCTTTACTCTTTATTGCTGTAGTTTGGGACATAATCTTGGCAATGATTGTGCATAATTAATAATGGAGGGGGATGTACTTGTTGATTTAAATAGGGCAAAGAGAGCCATTTGGCCTTGATGTTAAATTTCAAATTGTCGTCAAATTTGTGCTATCGTTAATAATTGTTTTAGCATTTTTTTTAAACATAGCTAAAATAAAAATCTACATGTTACAATCAAGTATTTCTTTATGAGGGTAATGTTTTGCAAGCTTTGCCATTTTTCTATGTAGCCAGACTTCCTACAGTTGGTAATACTAATAGCCTGGACGTGTTGACCTTTAATGGTGTTTTCTGCGATAGTGTTCTGTAAACAGTAGCAGGTACTTGGCTAGTAAAAGTACATGACGTCAACACAGTTTCTAAAATACCGAAATTGTCACAATTGATGTTTCCTGTCATCAAGAAAACCTAATCACATTAAATACGGATTGTCCCTGAAGAAGGATTTGTTCCCCGGCAATCAAACGGGCAAACTGGGATGCCTTTAGCGAGAGCAGTTGTCAATCATGTCTTGTTTACTTTTTTCACTCTCCAGATTGAGGACTTTGTAAGCAGCATTGATGGTGGAGAGTAGTGGTGAGGCCATCATGGTTATAAGACTGGGGAGTTGTGGGTTCATATCCCAGTACCAGATCATGGGCTAGTGTAAAGCCACTATGCACAGCTCACCAGTTTTTCTAACCATTAAAGGGACTATCCTGAGTTTGTTGCCATTTATTTTAAAAGGTTTTTGATATATTTTTTTTACATTATTAAAATTATAATTTAGTTACATTTTCTTACTTAGAATGTGAATATCTCTAAACAATGCATTTCTGGACTTCATTGTTTCATTAATTGTGTCTCAATATCAATTTTTACTAAAAACGTTTTGTGCAATTTATTATTTTTTCCCTATCAGCCAAACATAATGTGAAATAATTCAGTCAAAGATCATTCCAAATATATATATCTGTATAATGTTTTATATCTAAAACATGTTAAGGTAAAAAAAATTAAATTTTTTTTTTGAAAAATCAGAATGCGTGTTTATTTGGGTATGTTTTTGGAGGGAGGTATCAAACGGAAGTCTTGGTAGGGTTGAAAACTCAGGATAGTCCATTTAACCTCTGTCCTGAACAAACAGCTCAGACAGGTGAGCTATGTGTCCAGAACAGTGTGCTTGAACCATAATTAAATACAAGCATAAAAAATAATTAAGTAACTTTGTACCGTGCTCCTGTTTTAGATGTTCATATTGTTTGGTATAAACCATTACTGATATACCTGTATTTATAATTGTTGGGTTTTTTTTTACACTAATATTGCTTTGGATGTCAGTTACATATTTTATACATGAATCTGGATTGTATTATTCTGTGCTATTGTACAGTTGGTTTTTTAAGTTTTATTTCTTGTATTTACACAAAGGGTGTTGTATATTGAGTGTATGTGTATTGAGTGTATGTGTACATGTTTTATACAATCTATTTGTATTTATATAATGTATTGTCGTGGTTGTTCCCCAGGTGTACATGTGGTTTTCTTGAAGTATACTATATTGGTACATATGAATAGATATATGTATGTATTGGTACAGGTTTTGTTAAAGGTGAATTCTCAGAGTTGCATATTCTGTATTTCACTGTTTGTACATGGACGTGTGATAACTACAGTTTAATCAGTCACACTTATAACTATGTGTAATTATCTCATGAAGGTCAAAATACCAAGAATATCACACATTGTAATGTGTTGCCATTGTGTATGAACAGTGGATTTCTTGATAATCCTTGGCCAAAAATATAAATTACACATTATATTGAAAAAACATTCATCACATATCCATTAAAATAACAGCCAGTTATTTGACAATTATTATGGAGATGCAATTTAACTTCAGTCTGTGATGTCACATGTTAATCTGTCAGTCACCTTTTTTAATTTTGCAATAATATAAAGTTACAATAAATAGCAGTCAGTGAAATTGTTTGGTTGTAATATTTTGTGGGCATTTCATTCAAGGCATAATATTTACATTTCACAAGAAAAATTAAGAAATATTTTTGGTGATTATGCAACTTTGAGATTGCCCCTTTAATAGATGTTTTACACGTTGTTATGCTCACATAGGACGTTTTTATCTCATAGTGTTACTGGGCTTCCACCCATCAAAATGAAACCATTTTTTGGAGGAAGTGTTTTAGGATTTCGGTCTCGGAGAGAAATTTGTATACCGACAGGTATGAATATTTTTTTTTTTGGTCTTGTTCAATTACCTATGGTTTCAAAATGTTTATTGTCCCAGGAACAAATAGGGCCGAATTTACGAAGCCTGTTTTTCTTAAATGCAGGTGTTTAAGCATCGTAAATGTATGTACATGTAGATACACGTGTGTAAGAGTTAAACAGGCTTTGTAAAGTTGACCCACAGAGTTCTCATATTGAAAATACAGGGTTTCAGTGTCAATAGACTGGGTATTTTGATCCATTGTATAAAGTTGATATACAATCTTTTAAGCAAGGTTATTTCCTGACTTAAATATGTGGAAAGAATTATCCTTAAAATATTTTAAGCATTTTTATGAGCAGTCACTGTACCGGTACATGTTTTGGGAGTCTTGCCTTCTTGATGAAAGGTCTGTTTTCTTTTTTTAGGGTGGTTTGGAAAGAAGTAAAAGTAATTGATATTTGTGAGGGACAGGACATAGCCCAGTGGTAGAGTGCTTGCTTGGTGCATGGTTGGTTTGGGATCGATCCCTGTCGGTGGGCCCATTGAGCTATTTCTCATTCCTGCCAGTGCACCATGACTGGTATATCAAAGGCTATGATATGTGCCATCCTGTCTGTGGGATGGTGCATATAAAAGATCCCTTGCTGTATTAGGAAAATGTAGTGGGTTTCCTCTGATGACTACGTGTCAGAAGTACCAAATGTTTGACATCCAATAACCGATGATTAATTTATCAATGTGCTCCAGTGGTATTGTTAAACAAAACAAACTTGGTATTTGTATAACCCTCACTCGGTTGAAGTAATGTTAACAACACTTCGGCGTAGGTTCAGCCATTTTTATTCAAGAGAATAAAAAATACCATAAAGAAAAACCTAAAATACATAAACCATATTTGGCACCAACCATGTACAATTAATTATAAATTGAATCACCTAAAAAATAAATTTATAAAAAATAAATTACTTAAAATATCTCCATAAAAGAACCCCAGATACGAGCTCTTAGCGGAAATTGCCGATCTTTAATGAGCAGGGCAATCACGAGGTCCGTGACGTTAGAGACGCGTCGCTTGATCTGAAGCCTTACACTGATGGTGCCAGACCAGACCGGTCGACCAATTTACAGCCCGGAGCCCGAAAGTAACCCGGAGACAAAACCAAAACTCTGATGCTAATGCCGAGGTGTATACTGTTCATATTTAGCATAAAGATACACCTCGATATGATGTATTTAAATATGTAAAAAATATAAATGTAGGACAAACATTTTTTGGGTGTTTTTTTTACAAAATATCGCATTTTTTATGTTCGGGCTGTACATAATAAAATCTGTATGCACAGTGTAAACAAACGCTCTAGTTTACGACAAGGCGCTTCACTTTCATTAACCTGGCTTGTAAAACAACATAAATGACTTGAGAGTATAATCAACTTTTAAACTAAATATATTTCTATTTGCATCAATAGAACGAAATGGGGTTATAGTATTTTTCTCTCATAAAAAAAAGTAGCATATTATTAGGCCTATTGGTAGGGTGCGTTAGAGTAAAAACGACCACTCACGATACCCAAGTGATAATTTTCTTTTCTTTGGTACTACGTAATTGGTCAGTTTTGTAATTTTAGATGGGGAAAGTCTACTTAATCAAGGGTTTTACAGCATTATTTACAGTAATGAAGCAGGGCGGCTGATAATGTCCATTAACATTGTACTATAGTCGCGACAGGTTACGCCACAATACCCTGTGATCTTAAAAAAACTGGCACGTATTTTGTACGTATGTCTAGACCGTGGTAATCACTTACCTGGTCGATACCCTGCAATATACACCTGCCAATCAGGAATCACATGTGCAGGCCACGGAAAGAAAGGACCAATTAACTAAAACAACACTCCGATTCTCAAGTCAGCCCGTGGATGAAACATAATAGTTATTTCGACACCGACAGTAGTGGTTTATTTTGTATTGAACTTCGTGTTGCTTTGGGGCTTCGGGCGATGAGGAACGTTTTTGTGACGTATTCCGCCCGAAGATTAAAAACATTATTTAAAATTATTATTGTTTTCTACACGTTTTTTAAAAACATATTTAAATACATCGTACTGAGATGTATCCTCATGTAAAATCCCATGTTTGTATATGCCATATTTAATTACTTATTGACGTTTCCTTCTTCGGACGGTGAATACAGATTTTGTTATGTAGGCCTACAGTAAAATCTTTTTTTTTCCAAAAAAATAAATAAATAAAAAATTCTACATTTTTGTTTTAACATATATAAATACATCATGCTGAGGTGTATCTTTGTGCCAAATATGTACAATGTACACCTCGGCATTCGCAACCGAGTACTGTTTTTGTCTCCGGGTAACGTTCGGGCTCCGGGCTGTAAATAGGCCGACACCAAAGTACTATGCGGTGTTGGTGTCCAATCTTTTCTTTTGCGATAAAATACACGCGTCTTTCTTTGGATACAATCCTTTGGAAAACCATAAAAAGACAATCCCGATCGTTTAAACTGTTTATTTTTACACCCAAAGGCCGCGCAGTACGGCACTGTTGGACTGAAAAGATCGTAAGCCCCTTACTCCATATATAAACAGTTAACAACAATGGAAGAGTACAGCGGCTCTGACGTCACTTCCCTTTTTTTCCGAACGCTCACGAAGAAATATGCATAAATCGTACTTTGATACTGATGAGCGTAATTTCTTCATTTTAAGTTAACTACACGTATTTTATTGTTATAAAGTTACTTGTATATTATTTTTATATCATTTTTCTTTTAAAATGAGCTATAATATGGTCTCGTGTCATGTTTCCTTTAACGTTTAGTTTGTAACACATATGGATGCGAGACAATATATAAAAAGTACAATTTACGCGTCGTCGCGTGCACACATAAAAAACAATACAATTTCCTCACCAGAACATCTTGTTCAGCTCGCACCAAACACAGCACGCTAATATATATATATAAACGAATAAATTACATATATATATATATATATAAACAATTAACGACTTTGCAGTCTGTTAAGATCTACAGTTTAGTTTTCACTTCATGTAGCTCTACATTTGCATCTCGATGTCCCAAGAAAAAGATGGAAGTGCTCAAGGTGTGGTTATTTTTGGTGGGGAAAAGATCGGATTTTTTACCAGCATGCATTGCTACCTGTCATGTGTCAGAGTGTTCAGTCAAGCGTAACTGTCACTAACTTCACGTGCCCTGATCACCCAACTGCATAAAACACGACACCGCTAACCAACTGATAGACAACTGATAAAATAATTATGCAACCTGTCGTGACACTATTAAAAAGTGTAACTGAAATAAATGTAGGATATATAAATATTAACAATAGGCATTAATATAATATTCATATGCGATAGTTATCATTAATTACACAACTACCCCTGGTTACATTTGTATTCATCGGCATGTGTTTTCTCTGTTGGAATACCTATACGTGTTATAGAGCTGAGCTCTTCGTGAAGATTACAGTGCTCGAAATGTCCTTGGAGCTATTCTTTCTCTATATTTGATTCAGTAAATGACCTGGCTGAAATGCGTGGGGTTGAAATGATGTCGTTAATGTCTTGTTTATGTGTTGAGAAGAACCAGATGAAGGTGGTATGTATTGTAAGGACAAGTTTTGTCAAATCTGTTTTCATGTCTTGATGTGTATGTGAGTGCTAAACCAAACTTAAACATATTAGTAATTTCTAGAATGAACACTGGCTTAATTCACAAAACTCTTTGCAACTTTGCTATCTCAAAGAACAGTGCTAAAAGACTTGCAATGACGATACACTGTTGCTTAAGTCTTTTTGCATTGCACTGTGATATCGCAGAGTTGCGAGAGTTCAGTGAATTAGGTCCCAGGTACTGCTATCCGATGATGCTTATTTATCGAACTACAATATTTTCAGACAACAGCAGGATCTGTGCTTATAAAACCTGAAAGTCTGGACGTGAAGCACTCTACCAACTGAGCTAATAAGGAAATCCCCACTAGCGACTGAGTGAGAAGCCTATTTACGTGCCCCAGTCAGACACGTCCCTACTGAAAACGACCTTTGGTGTTGCCCATGACCAATTCCAGGGGCAGTCTAGCTGTTGTCAGTACAAGCACTTAAAAGTTAAAATTTCTTTTGTTTAACGATATCTGAACAGTAGAGCACATTGATATATTAATCATCGGATGTCAAACATTTGGTAATTTTGATATATAGTCTTAGAGAGGAAACCTGCTACATTTTTTTGGGCATTAGTAGCAAAGGGTCTTTTATATGCACCATGTCACAGACAGGATACCACGACCTTTGATATACCAGTCGTGGCTGGCTGGCTGGAATGAGAAATAGCCCACCAGTAGGGATCGATCCCAGACAGACCGGCCATTAGGCAAGTGCTTTAACACTGAGCTACGTCCCACACGGAGCACTTCAAGCTCTTGAATACCAATACTATTACATATAGTTCTGCCTCACTGGGTAGACTGAAACTACGCCCCGGAGCATTGGGATACAGGCAGTTGAAGAGGTTAGGGTTCTGACCAAGTTATAATTGTGTTCTTGCGTTAGGAACACACCCACTCTGCTGGAGTCTGTAATGAAGTTTCAGAAATAAGAATTCACAGATAATGATTAGTAACTGCTAGAGTCTGGAATCGGGACTTCTAAAGGTTTTATACGCACAGATCAAACTACAGTTTATTTGGGTCGCCAGCCAGGTTTTAGAATTCAAACAAGTCGTTGGGGTGGATCAATATTTGCAAACAGAAGTCTATAATTATTAATGTAAATATTGATGAATTTACATGACAGTAAGAGTCGAATACGTTAACACTTTCTGAGCTGGATTTAATCTGTTTGATTTTAAAAATGTTAAAATGTAATATTCACAGATTTACAGATGATGTACACAGGAAATCATTTCTCGGTCTGCAGTTGTCTGGCTTTTATTATTAGTTTTAATAGTTTTAAAAGTTTTACAAATTGCATATTCTTATTTCTATAACAATATCCACTGATATCTAAAATGAAAATGTTATAAACCTAAGTGATGTTCTATCAACAATCTTAGCTTAAAAAATTTAATATTTTTTAACCCAGCACCAAAATTAATTTTAGATATATTGTTATATAGTTATTCACTGATAATACAAGCAAACATGAATGGCAATTTAGTACAAGAGTTTGTATATTTACACGAGTTTGTGTATCTGTTTACTAGTACAAGAGTTTGCGTATTTACACAAGTTTGTGTATGCGTTTACTAGTACAAGAGTTTGCGTATTTACACGAGTTTGTGTATCTGTTTACTAGTACAAGAGTTTGCGTATTTACACGAGTTTGTGTATCTGTTTACTAGTACAAGAGTCTGTGTATTTACACAAATATGTATATTTATTTACTATAGTTACTATTCTTATTGTAATTCTTACTATGGTTTTGCCTTCCGATGACCACAATGTTAAGTGTACACAATCACGTCTTACCGTTAGCATGCCCCCGTGAATCAGTGTTTTGGGTTATGAATTATGTCTTTTTGACATAGCGACCTTTTCGCTCACAATAAAATAGTAAAGGAAAACCTGTGTTATGTATTGGGATTTTGTTTTGTTTTATTAACATGCTTTGTGTCACACACACACACACACACACACGCACGAAAATATATCTCGCCAAATAATAAACCCCAACCAATCGCAACAAAATAAACAAACAAAAAACAGTAACTAGTTGATCTGACGCATTCTTGAATCACCGTCAAAATCAAAGATGGCGTCAGATAAATGACAGTTTGGTGCATTGTCGAATAATGTAATACCTAAGGCTTCTATTGGGATTTGGTTTTGTTATGCAGTAACATTTTAACGCCTAATATTTCTAAAGTTACTCAGTAGCATTTTGGATTCCTATTGGCTAGCGTATTTCTAAAGTTATTTAGAAACATTATTTGACACCTGTTTGCAGGAATATTTCTGATGTTATGCAGTAACATATTTGACATCTATTGGCTGAAATATTTCTAAAGTTATTCAGTAACACTAAGTGACACCTATTAGCTGGTATATTGTTGAAGTTGTTCAGTAACACTAAGTGACACCTATTAGCTGGTATATTGTTAAAGTTATTTAAGAACATTTTTGACAGCTAATAGCCGACATGTTTGATTTTCTAAAATCGTTTAATAACGTTTTTGACACCTAAATAGCTGGGTTTTTTGTTTGGGTGTTGTTTTAGCAATCACCTATTCAATGTGCAACACGCTGCGTAATTTGTAGAAGAGGTGGTGGCGCAGTGGTTAAGCCATCGGACCACAGGCTGGTAGGTACAGGGTTCGCAGCCCGGTACCGGCTCCAACCCAGAGCGAGTTCTTAAGGGATCAATGGGTAGGTGTAAGGCCACTACATCCTCTTCTCTTGATTAGATATAAACACAAAAATAAGTTGAAATGAAAGAAGTGGAAATAAATAAAATAATTTAAAATGTGTGGGCAAGTGGATAACAAAAGAAGAAGCCTTGGACAAAATACCGGAGATTAGGACTGGGATTATGGTTTAAATAAATATCTGAATTGTCCGGAAGTGTTTCGTAAACACCGGAGGACTGGGAATTCAATCTGTTATTGTGAACGTTCCCGTCTGAGCTACAAACTCCCGTGAACTCGTAATCGGGGGACACATCGTGACACGTAAATCCACCGACTGGTGTTCGAATCCCCAGGGAGGAAGTCTGACAATCTGTTCCGATCATAACGAGAAACTGTTCATACGATCTGCGGAATTGGGCATGTATGAGGTTCGATAACATGAAACATGTTGACTTAAAGGAACAGACCCTAGCTTTAAACCCATGAAAATTAACACTAAGTTTAGTTAATCTGCAAACCTGTAACACATTTGGAAAAAGTTACAATTGAGTGAAACATGAGTCTGTGACTTTGAAATGGAGAAATACCCTCTAAAAATAGACTAAAACTCTACTCCATAACTGTTATTTCTCAGACGCACGTGCGTTTTTAAAAATATTATAAATGCATTTTGTGATATTAAAAACACCAGGATGACCAAAAACACTTTGAATGTACGGAAACTGATAATCTAAACCATAAAATGTAAGTAAAGTATGATTTCAGTTATTAAAAACGGCCCTAATAGTAAAAAATATGCTTTTGTCTTTAAAAACTAGGTTATGTCCCTTTATCGTCATATAGATAACACAAAATATTGATATGACGTCATACAGATAACACGAAACATGTCGACATAACGTCATACAGATGACACGAAACACGTTGACTTGACGTCATGCAGAAAACACGAAACATGTTGACTTGACGTCATGCAGAAAACACGAAACATGTCGACATAACGTTATACAGATAATACAAAACATGTTGACTACAAGTTAGTTATTTCTGAGCCGATTGTTTTCAAAATTTCAAACAAAAATAGTTGGGTGTTTTTTTCAAAAGACTCTTTTTTTTCTACCGTCAAACCAAACTGAAATTATTCACAAAAAACATCTTTATAGAAGGATGGAACAGACTAAAAGTCGTTTTTGTTTATTGCTTAAAATTAACGATATCGGGTCCACTTAGAATTCAAGTGTTATTTAACGTCTTTTCTACTACATCACAAGTACTAGAACATAGAGTGTAGCAAAACAAGAATAAAAATTGTCATTCATTGGTAAGCTGTTTCCCACGAGCATTTTCATCGTCATCTGTCAGGCCGGTGGTTCTTCGGAAGATGTTCCAGGTTCAAACTGATAAGGCATTATTTGTTGTGTTGCACAAATATTAGTCCAGTCGTCATCACTACACTTCATTATTGAAAGAAGAATCGCATGATGATTGAGCCTGGCAGTCGCTGTCGGTCACACTTTCGCTTGTGCTGGAAGTCATCTTGTGGTAGGTTTCTGTGAAGCGAGTTCCCTTCATGACGTCACGGCTATTTACAGGCAAATGTTTTTAACGAGAATTTTACACGGTCGTTTCCGGCAGTGTTCTACGGGAGGGATGTTTTAATACTTTTATGGGGCATTTTCGTAATTATTGATTTACATATCGTTATAAAATATTATTGCATTTAATTGTGGAATTTGAAATTTTAGTGTATGGTCTGGAACAGCACTTTAACGTCATGCACATAACACGGAACATGTTGACTTAACGTCGTACGGATCATGCACGCATCACAAAGACACCGTGAATAGACCTCTTTTGATAAATTTCCAACGTGCACTTGTCCTCTGGCATATTTAATGGCCGTCATGGTTGTAGTAGTAGTAGTAATGGTGATGGTAGTTTATTTGATTTCAGCCGTGTGGCTCGGCCTCATAAGCAAACAATTATACAAAACATATAAACAAAAAAAAAGTGACTGTGTATTTGGAGGATGGACAGAGGCCGAATTTAGCTCAATTGGTTGAACGCTCGCCTGAGGTGCTTGCGTCGCAGGATCAAACCACCTCTGTGGATACATTCAACTGATTGGGGTTTTCTCGTTCCAACCAGCGCACTACAGCTGGTCAAAGGTGCTTTCCTGTATGTGGGAGAGTGCACATAAAAGATCCAATGCTGCTAATGGAAATATATGGTGGGTTTCCTCTGATGACTTCGAGTCATAATTACCAAATGTTTGATATTCAATAGCCGATGATTAATTAATCAATGTGCTCTAGTGGTGTCGTTAAATAGAAACAAACCGGAAGATTGACAGTTATACATGTTGCGATCTTAAAATTAATGTAATGCATATTTTACATATTTTCCAATGTTAAAAAGTTCTAGAGTTACTGTCCTATCTGGAATTTGCATATAAACGTTTACTTGCTGCTATGCAATAAGTAAAGCCTAATATATACAGAAAGTTTCTTCCGTAGCAGATGTACATGTATGCTTATCTTTCGCGACCGTTGATTCTACGTCGAGGGGACCGGCCTCGGTGGCGTAGTGGTTAGGCCATCGGTCTACAGGCTGGTAGGTACTGGGTTCGGATCCCAGTCGAGGCATGGGATTTTTAATCCAGATACCGACTCCAAACCCTGAGTGAATGCTCCGCAAGGCTCGATTTGTAGGTGTAAACCACTTGCACCGTCCAGTGATCCATAACTGGTTCAACAAAGGCCATGGTTTGTGCTATCCTGCCTGTGGCAAATAAAAGATCCCTTGCTGCTAATCGGAAAGAGTAGCCCATGTAGAGGCGACAGCGGGTTTCCTCTCCAAATCTGTGTGGTCCTTAACCATATGTCTGACGCCATATAACCGTAAATAAAATGTGTTGAGTGCATCGTTAAATAAAACATTTCTTTCTTTCTTTCTACGTCGAGGGTAAATTAATACACTGGCCTAATAGATAGATTTATTTATTCAGTTATTGACGGCCAGTAATTTCAATAAAGTATTTGCTGTATGTAATGCAGTATGTACACTTTTTTTCTGAAGCGGTCGACTGGTAGATTTGATAGAAACGTGAAGCGATAATTAAGAGGTTTGCTTTTTATGCACACAGTTGTTTATTTCCCTCTTCACAGAATTCGAGGATTGTAAACTAAAAGATTTGTCCCCCCCATCTCACCAACCCTTCAAATAGCACTTAAGTAATTGAGTTTTGCACTTTTAGTTATATCTCAAGAAGAGCAATTTAATTTAGTCGATGACATCTTTATTAACACCTTTGTTTTCCGGATCGACAAGTGGTGACGGCTTTACAGCGTGGTTTTTTTCAACGCCTACTTGATCAATGGTGGATAAAAACAAGACATCGCGAGTTCGGCAGATCATCATTTCAAACTCCACACGAAAGCGAGTACAGTTACTAGTGTTTTTTAAAGCCGCTACTGACGTTCGTAGCTCACAAGGAAAAAACAAGACAAAGAACAACAACAACAACAAAAAAGAAAAAGAAGAAAAAGTAAACAGCTGGTCTCATATCGAATTTGATTGTTTGACAGTAGGTGGGGTTTTCTCTGATATTTGAAAAGCAAAAACAAAATGAAATAAAATTAGTTACTTTTTTAACAAAATAATAATAATGGAGTTTTCTTGACATGCGGTTTTTGAAAATTAATGTTCCCTAACGTTTTTTAACACTTACATTACACGAAACCTAAACGACTGGGGATGATGATGATGGTGGTGGTCGTGGTGGTGGTATTAGTTGTTCACTAATGATATAATCCAGTTTTGTGAAACAGGAAAGGAAAGGAGAAAAGAATGCTTAACACCAAAATGAAACAATAAGTACTGCTTAATATTTAGCATCAAAGAAAGGCAGGTAATGTTTGATATACCAGTCGTGGTTCACTAGTTTGGAACAAGTACTAAGCCATTGAGTTGGTGAGTTGTCCAGGGAGTCGATTTGTTGGATGGTGGAGTAAGGGGATATGAAGGAGTTGATGAGTTGTCAGGTTGGATAAGGGGATATGAGGGAGTTGATTTGCTGGATGGTGATACAGGGGATATGTGGGAGTAGATTTGTTGTCAGGTGGGGTATGGGGATATGAGGGAGTAGATTTGTTGTCAGGTCGGGTAAGGGATATGAGGGAGTTGGATGGTGGGGTAAGGGGATATGAGGGAGTTGATTTGTTGGATGGTGGGGTAAGGGATATGAGGGAGTTGATTTGTTGGATGGTGGGGTAAGGGATATGAGGGAGTCGATTTGTTGGATGGTGGGGTAAGGGAATATGAGGGAGTCGATTTGTTGGATGGTGGGGTAAGGGATATGAGGGAGTCGATTTGTTAGATGGTGGGGTAAGGGGATATGAGGGAGTCGATTTGTTGGATGGTGGGGTAAGGGATATGAGGGAGTTGATTTGTTGGATGGTGGGGTAAGGGATATGCGGGAGTTGATTTGTTGGATGGTGGGGTAAGGGATATGAGGGAGTTGATTTGTTGGATGGTGGATGAGGGGATATGATGGAGTTGGTGAGTTGTCTAATAGAGATGGGAATATGAGGGTGTTGATTTGTTGTCTGGTGAGGGAGTGGATACGAGGGGGTTGATTTACTGAATTGTGATAGAAGAAGATACGATGGCGTTATTGGGTGGTGGACACCTAGTTCTACAGACAGATCGGTCTCAAGTGACCTTGTTACAGGCTGAAGGAAATATTCAGAGAGAGGAAGCAAAGTCCAAAACGGTCACCTATTGTATTTCAAAGTACGCTAACATGAATAAGAGGATTTCCATAGTACTTTGAAGATCAGCGGAGGAAGTGCGGCTGTGTTTAAATGTACACTACAGAAGTAAACCAACTGCAGTCAATACTTGTGCTATCTATGCTTATCATCTCTGACTGATTTAACTGTCAAACTGATTTAGCTGTCATAATGAAATTATTCGCCGACGATCACACTCGCTCTTCTGTATTATTAATACGCGTGCTCCGCCGCGGCGGAATGGTCGGATGGAGACATTTCTGGCGGTCTAAACGTGAGCACCAGTCGACTGTAAGCGGCGTTCAGTGTAAGTAAAATGAAGTCAATGATATTGACGGAAAGACCCGAGTTCTGTCGACCCGACCGAACACCGGACGGGAAACACACGAAAACACTTAGCACTCGTCCTGAAGGGCAGTGGTCACAATATTTCGGTGACAGCGTTTCTCTGAGTTCAGTTTAAAATGCGTTTATGATTCCGAACTGATTTTAATGCATATCATCAAATCAGTGTCATTCACGTATCCTGCACGGTATTTGAAGATTTAGAATGATTAACCCAGATTGAGGTGTGTTCTCGTCAAAATCTCACCAGAAAAATAATTTTTATACATCTTCCTTAAGGGGCGTTTTTACTGTGTGACTTTTAGTAACGACATGCAATCTCTGATTTGTATGTGCTTGCATACTTCCCGTGCCGCATGGTCATTACGATTTAGTGGTTACTACAAGTCACACAGTCAGAACTCTCCTTTAGCTGACCTTTTGATCCGGCATTAAACCAGTTTCATCAAAGAGCTCCTGCCGGAAAGTACTTTTAACCGCTCCAGTATAACACAGACACAAATGAAGAAGTTATTACGGTTCCAAAGTACAACCTGTGTAGTCCTTTTTTGTTCGTCTCACATTCGCGTGACACTAACAGGGGCAAAGAAAGAAAGACAGAATGAAATGTTTTATTTAACGACGCACTCAACACGGTTATATGGCGTCAGACATATGATTAAAGACCACACAGATAGAGAGAGGAAACCCGCTGTCGCCACTTCATGGGCTATTCTTTTCGATTAGCAGCAAGGGGTCTTTTATATGCAATATCCTACAGACAGGGTAGTACATACCACGGCCTTTGATATACCAATTGTGGTGCACTGGCTGGAACGAGAAATGGCCCAATGGGCCCACCGACTGGGATCGATCCTAAACCGACCACACATCAAGCGAACGCTTTACCACTGCGCTACGTCCCGCCCCCTAAGAGGGTCTAATGCAGTCAGCCGTTTGTCAACATCGCTTGCAATACTAGTTTTTACGCCACACGTTAATAAACCGAATTATCACCGGGGGAACCAGTCAAAATAGTTTGCAAACGTTTAGCGAAAAGCTGTTGGCAGAACACAGACAGCCGTAAGTTCAGCCAGCTGTTTATCGCTAACGTTTGCGAACTATTCTGACTGGTTCCCGAAGTGGTCATTCGGGTTAGCTCAGCCAGACCGAGCAGAAAAACATTCTCCAGACTGGGTTATGTACTTCACGTTAAACCAAACCACACCGGGGACCAGTGAAATAGTAGGGTTTAGATGCGAACGTTATTGGCGCTCGTTGTCGCTGAACACGGGGGGAACAGTTAAAGTGGTGCAACCCAACATGCCTCAAGAACAATTAAGTATCAAGGTAACGCGACCCAACATGTCTCAAGGTCGTGCGACCCAAGAACATTTAAGTAGGCTATGAAGGTCACGCGACCCGACATGTCTCAAGGTCGTGCAATCCAAGAACAATTAAGTATCAAAGTCACGCGACCCAACATGTCTCAAGGTCGTGCGACCCAAGAACAATTAAGTATCAAGGTCACGCGACCCAACATGTCTCAAGGTCGTGCGACCCAAGAACAAGTAGGCTATCAAGGTCATGCGACCCAACATGTCTCAAGGTCGTGCGACCCAAGAATAAGTAGGCTATCAAGGTCACGCGACCCAACATGTGTTAAGGTCGTGCTACCCAAGAACAATTAAGTATCAAGGTCACGCGACCCAACATATCTCAAGGTCACGCGACCCAACATGTCTCAAGGTCGTGCAACCCAACAACAATTAAGTATCAAGGTCACGCGACCCAACATGCCTGAAAGTTATGTTAATATACAGGTGTACAATTCGAATTGTAATATTATAACATATTTTCTCTGAATATTTAATTAGTTTATAACCGTACACAATTCACTTAAAACTGAATATACTTCAAAACAACAAACATATAAAAAAAACATTTTTGCACAAGACAGAATTCAAGGGACGTCTAAACAAAGCAGTGGCGTAGGAAGGTGCCAACAAGTATGTGTGTGTGTGGGGGGGGGGGGGGAGGGGCACACGTTTATATTTACACACTTTTACACTATTATAAAGCAAATATAAAGTAAAATATCTGAAAAGTGTGTGTGTGGGGGACATGCCAACTTGCCCCCTCCCCGTTTCCCACGCCAGTGCAAAGTCTAGGCAAACGTCAGTATTCCTCCACTTCGTACACAGAGGCGGATCTAGGGGGGGGGGGGGGGGCTAGAGCCCCCCCCCCACTACATTTTGCGACAGTTATCATTTTTCTATATATTAATTTTCCTATTTTTAAAATCCCCCCCAAACCTCCCCCAGTTCCCTTGGCATCCCGCCTCATGTCATTAGGGCCCCCCTAAATGAATTTTATGTATCCGCCACTGGTACAGCTATAAACACACAATTATACTTTGACGTTATGGCATTTATACCCACTGCGGAAGTTATTATAGTGCACAGCATATAATAAAAATTAAACTTGATGCAGGCAGCGTGATATATACATAGTTTCAATAACATAAATATTTAAACTCAAATCTAATCACAACAAAGAAATAATGGGAACACAGGAAGATAAATATAACCACACATGGGAAAAAGATCGTAAAATCTTTTAACTGACTTTCTGGTTAATTTAATACAAATGATTTACTCCTTATGTAAATTTTAGGTTTCTGCGATATTGAAAACAAATGTTTCTGCGGGACTGCTACTTGAAGTAGGACGATATCCGGAAAGCCGCATGCCACTTTGCGCACCACACACAAATGACCGAGCACATGAAGTCGACTGTAATTATGTAGGTTGTAGGAATTGTTGGCTGGAAAAATCTCGTGTCAAGTAAACGAATCGTGTTATTTTCTAAAATGGTTACAGCTCGTTTTATAGCACTTGACAGCTAAGCAAGTAGGGATGCCATTTTAAAAAAAAAGAAAAAAAAAAGAAAAAAGAAGTTAGAATGATCTGGAACCAAACGTAAAACCTGCGTCTTAGTAATTACTTTTCACAAACGTGCTCTCTTGCCTAGCAACTAAATTTCGCTCCTTTCGAGCTTCTTGTCAAAAGCTTTTTTTTTCTCTTTTTTTTAGAAAATCAATTTACAGAAATGGAAAAAACTCTACATACTAAAAGCGGAAGCAAACGGCATTGTTAATTTAACTGGAGGTGTTGAATAGCGGCTAAACGAAGTGATTTTATTTTAATTGCTCGAGTCTCTCTCGCTCTCTCGTTTTCCCTTCATTTTTTTTTAACTCCTCGGTCGATGATCAACGGTGAAATGAGCAGAATTTCAGGACGTTCAATCGAGTAAGACATAACTAACGGAGGACGTTTAATTCAACAAGTGAAATGTTTGTGTCGAGAAATAAAAAACAAAAAACAAATCCCTTTGGCGCCATAAAAAACAAAAAATTCTCCAGAAGACGAT
This sequence comes from Gigantopelta aegis, assembly GCF_016097555.1. Lineage (NCBI taxonomy): Eukaryota > Metazoa > Mollusca > Gastropoda > Neomphalida > Peltospiridae > Gigantopelta > Gigantopelta aegis. Next base: position 7,164,807 of record NC_054707.1, read on the forward strand.
TGCGGAAGAAAATCTCGTGTGTCAAGTTAGGCAGAACAAATTCGTTATTTGTTTTATTTCTTCTTTAAAATAAATGGGCATGTCAAGAGTTAAAAAGTCCGCAGGCGTTGGGTGTGGGGTTTTGGGGAGATACACGGTATATGTATAGTTAACAAAACCGCATTCAAAAGCTTGCATGAAAGAAATTGTGCAAGAACAAAGTTATAGAGAGTACTTGTTAACATGCCCCTATTCCACTAATAAGGTTTCGAGCTTGGTTAGACTAGAGCGAAGTTTTAAGGGAATGGGGTCGGGTTAATGAAAATAGATTAAAACAAGAAAATAGAGCGGATGGTGGGGGATTCGACCCCAAAAACCCTACACACGCACGTGTGGGCCTCTATCCATCCATACATCAATACAAACATACATTCGTATACATTCAACTCATGTTCACGTATGCATACTTTTGCATTTGCTCACATTCATGTACAGTTTATCATAAGGAATTATAAAAAAGACAAAAGAACCAAAACAAGAAAGGTAAAATAAACGAAAACAACAACAACAACAACAACAACAACAACAACAACAAACATAAAAGAACAAACTTTAAAGAACCAAAACAAGAAAGGTAAAATAAACGAAAACAACAACAACAACAACAACAAACATAAAAGAACAAACTTTAGAAAAACAATTTCCATCGTAATTTAATGAATTGTTTGTGTTGAGTATTTTCAGCAGAACTTTATTTATACAACTAGGATGAAAAGCACATCGATTTAAGAACAAACAGGGCCCGCGAGCTTGAGGGGATTCAGTTTAACGATCAATCGAGTATTCAATAGAACGTAAACAAAAGTTAAAGTTTGTTTTGTTTAACGACTCCACTAGAGCACATTGATTTATTAATCATGAGAAAACCTGCTATATTTTTTTCCATTAGTAGCGAGAGATATTTTATATGCACCATATAGACAGGATAGCACATATCATTGGTTCACCAACGGGGATCGATCTTAGACCGACCAAGCATCATACGTGCGCGTTGCCACTGGGCTACGTCCCGCTCAAGAACATAAGGGTAAGGATTCGAAAGTTTTGGGTCCAGACGACCAAAGGCATACGGACATGAGATCCGAACAGTGTCATGGGGACCTCTAAGGACTGACACGAGGACACTGACATACGACAGACGATCAAATCGAAATTGTCAGAAATGCCCACGGCGTGTGTGTTTCACAAGCATCTACTAGTACAAACTCGGATGGTTGTTATCATCAACTAATCACATAACAACATGCTGAAGATCAGTTAGGAAGTATTATTATCTGTCATCTTATGTTACATTCCATTTTCAAACTGATACAAAAAACCCTGATTTTAAAAGATACTGAATGACAATTTTGGCGGCAAACACTTGATGGTGTCTGTGTGTGTGTGTGTGTGTGGGGGGGGGGGATTTTTGTGTCTCCGTCTGGCCTGTACATTTCATTTCAACTTATTTTCGTGCTTAAATTACGGTTCAAGCACGCTGTCCTGGGCACACACCTCAGCTATATGGGCTGTCTGTCCAGGACAGTAGGTTAGTTGTTAGCTGTTAGTTTTAGTGAAAGAGAAGAGGGTGTAGTGGTCTTACACCTACCCATTGAGTCGTTAAAACTCTCTCTGGGTGGGAGCCGGTACCGGGTTGCGGACCCCGTACCTACCAGCCTTATGTCCGATGGCTTAACCACGACGCCAACGAGGCCGTTTGGCCTGTACACGTGTGTTGTTATTATTATTTGTTGTTGTTATTTATGTTATATAATTCTTATATCTGTTTTCTGACACCAAATTGTTTTGTACTGTGCAATAAATTGAACTGTATATTAATTGGTGTTTAAAGTGGATGGGGGACAATACACATTCCTTCTACCTCCACATCAGAATTGGGAGGCCAATACCACCCTACCGCCTCTAGCTTCCGACGCCTCTATATGCCTGCTTCATCTGGTCATCTTTTCCCCTTCAGAAATCCCTGCGAGTCTAGATGATTCGACGGAAATCTGCGAATCGTCTTGCCATATTGTCGAAGATCTTTGACTGACCACTGGAACCGTAAGGTCACGGGGAGGTCACATGGGTCGAACAGAAAAACAAGGCAAAGCGTTAACTATATTAGAGAAATAATCAATCACAAACTGATCTTATCAATGAACCGTTATTATGGCGGCCCGCTATCATTCCCATTATACCCCGACATTAGGCCTGACGTCTATTGGTCCGGAGCCGTCCCGCGGGACGCTGTTGACTTCATAAACACGTGTTAGTACGGATACCATAGACAAGACACACTGGCCTGGGCCGTGTCACGACGGAAAGCGGAGATATTTTAGAACCACTACAAATGAAGTTATAAGAGGGAAATTTTGAAATATTACGGTCCCACGATGATTTGTAGATTTGCGTCCGAGATTATTCCGAGGTTTTGACACACCCACACAAACTGATGCAGTAAAGAAGACTGGTATCTTGTAAACTGGAGCTATAAAGCGAGTTAACTACTACAATATATACTATCAATAACTGCGTGCTGTTTATACGATCACCAGCTTGAATTGAAAACAATTTATTTTGGAGTAATTTTGGACAATGGTTGTCGGACTACCACACTACATTATGATATGCGCTGTAAAATGATAATTGGGAAACATTCATGAATGTGGTTACACTGTTGTATGGTCAAATTCTGAAATACATCCCCTAAAACCCCCAAAATAAAAACCAATAAAACAAACCCCAATCACTAGCCACCCCCACCCCCCCCCCCACAAACAAACCCCAACCCCCCAAAAAAAACAAATCCCACCAAAACCCCCAAAAGAAACAAACAAAACACCAACAACACAAAAAACCCCGCAAAGAAACAAAGAAACACCTCCTCCCCAAAAAACCCCCACAAAAAACAAAACAAACAAACAACAACAACCCCAAACCCATCCACTATGACTGCTACGAGCATCATCAGCAACAACAAATGGTTATGGTTTTCACTGTTGTATGAAGAACTTTATTTTATTTATTTATATTAAATACCCCCAGCAGTATATAGTCGGACAAATAAACAGAATTATTTTCTCGCTAGGAAATAACAATACATTACTGCAACTCGTTATTATATTTGGTGTTTTAGCACTTTCTGACAAAAGGGTTGGTCGGTACAAAACACGTCAGTTTGTCCAAAGCGTCACCTAGAGCCTGCTTTTACTCTTATCTTATAATGCTAAATTGCTAATATATATATTAGAGCTGCAGCGATTCACTCATGTATTCGGTGTACCGAATACAGGCTATCCACGATACGTATTCGTTATTCGGTACCCAAAGAACCAAATATATTCGTGTTTAAAAAAAAAAAATCTTTATTATTATTATTATTATTATTAATTATATAAATTTAGAAAGACCACAGTTTGCAAGCTGTACGTACAGATAGAAGTATATTAAGCAGTCTTTTGGTTTTTTCGTTTTGTTAATTTTCTTTTTATTATAATTTTGTTTTCATAAATGATATTTAATTTTTTAAATTTTGACTTCTGTTCACTGGTGTCTTGCTTCATTCAGAAAATATTGGTAGATTCACTGTAAATATTGGTATTCGTAAATATTTATTCGTATTCGAAACCCAATATTCGTGATACGTATCGTATCGCCACTTGGTGTATTCGTTGCAGCTCTAATATATATATATATGTGTGTGTGTGTAGGCCTATGTGTGCGCGTGTGCGTGTCTGCGCGTGTGTGTGTGTGTGTGTTGTTTTCAAGAAACAATTATTTTAATTAACGACTTTTGTTCCTGAATAATAATTATTAGAATTTTGGTTTTTAAAAATTACGTTGAAAGTGAGCAAAACAAAACGTACAATAATATTACGAAAATAATATCAAACGGTTTGACACTTTATTCCAAAAAAAAAAAAAAAAAATTCTAAAACAAAAACCCATAAAAATAGCTGGGTAATAAACAGAATAATAAACTCGGCACCATTTATTACCAAGTTTATGTCCCTCCTGAAATAATTTTCACTCGCTAAAATGCTAATTATTTCACTCTGGACAGCAACAAGGCATGGTGTGTTGAAAGGTGCATTTGCACACGTGTCTAACTGGAATAGGTAGGCTATTTGGCAGGGGAGAGAGATTAATTTCTGACATCTAGACTTCAGACCAGTGGTATAATGAAATGTTCTATTGTTCGCCAATGATTCCAAAGACATGTGAGAGTCAAAAGAAGAATGCGACCCCGATTCAAACTTGGAAGAAGTACTGTTTCTTCGTCTAGAAATGGCCACTACAAAGACAATCCAACGAGCTCTGTATTCGGCGATATGGATTGTTTAAATTTAGTGTTCCCCACTGAGCAATGTAGTCGTCATCCAGAAAATTGTGAGAGATGAAATATGAAACTGTGACAATAAAAACTAAATGTTCATTAGCAGAAAGTGAAGACGAATACTAAATACTCTATAAATGTCGTCATCCGTAAAAGGATGGAGATAAAAATGAACAGAAGACAATAACGTTGTTGACATCTTCAATATTACTACCTTGTACTTTTATCTCTCTCTCTTTTTCTGCCACCTTCTCGTATGCTCTCTCTCTCTCTCTCTCTCTCTCTCTCTCTCTCTCTCTCTCTCTCTCTCTCTCTCTCTCTCTCTCTCTCTCTCTCTCTCTCTCTCGCTCTCTCTCTCTCTCTCTCTCTCTGTCAGAAACATATTGGAATTTCCAAAATTGATAACTGAATCTTGATTAAAATGTTGTTTAATTTGCGATAAAATAAAAAAGATTTATTATAGCAGAATATATTTTACCCTGTTCAATAGCTCTAGTCTTTGCTTTAATCATTATCAGATATTTTTCAATAGTTTTCTGAACTACTGAGTGGAAACTCGAGAGACCAAAATAACATATCTTTTTAATATGTTCTTTACAGAGTATGTAATATTTTGCATACTTTTCTAAGATTAAAAAACCAAAACAAAAAACAAAGATGTTAAATTGGCTGAAGAGTTTCATATCGGCTGTTCAAGTTCCAGCTAACCTGAGAACCTCCACTAATTTGAAGCTGAATTTAGCGTGTTTCATATTAGTTACTGTTTCAAAAGGTAAAAGACACCCTTCACTAAACGTTCATTTCTTG